>NC_137972.1:32614939-32907439 GCF_963924665.1 Micromys minutus
GCCTTGGAAGGGAACAGACAGTCTTTGTAACAAAATGTCAACAAAAACCATTTGCTGAGATAACTGCCAATTCATAAGCATACCTGCCACCAAGCTGCCCAAACAGGGGGTGACCAAAAGCAGATACTAAAAATGTCCCCAGGAGGCTGGCTGTTCTACACGTTTCTTACCCAGCTTCTACTCTGCCAGGGACACTGTCTTTCTTGTGTTATCATCTCTCCAGACAGCCCAGAGTAGAAATCCCATGATCCTCAGAGGACATACCAACCAGCAGCACCCCCAGGCAGGCATATGAAGCAGGACAGAGGTGGCTCCCTGGTAAAGAATCCCCAACTGTGACTTTGGATTGAAGCTAAGGCCACAGCAGTAGAAAATGATACCTCACCTGCCCCCACATTGCTTATGGGATGGGCCTAGCATATACATACACTGCAGCTTTCCTTTCACATTTTGTATTTCCCAATGTATATGTACATAATGTGCATATGCCAGCATTCCCTGACAGCATTCGTGTGTGTGTGTGTGTGTGTGTGTGTGTGTGTGTGTGTGTGTGCCTATGTGCATGTGTGTGTGTATGTATAGATAATGAGTCTATCATAGAGATTGGATAGAGTTTGAGACAGGGTAGCTAACCTGAGGACTTCCAAGAATTCTCCTGTCTCCATCTCCCATCTCCCTCAGAAACACTAGAACTACAGACTCAGGTATCTGTGTTTCTGGGGATTTGAACTCAGGTCCTCAGGTTTGTGAAGAAGTGCTTTTATACAGTGAACCATCTCCTCAGCTAGAGGCATTTTCTTGAGTGAAGCCTAGCTGAGACTCAGTTTCTTCATCAGCAACATGGAGGTCAAGGGTCACTCCATCCTTACTTAACCTCTGGGTTCTATTCCTGTTGACTTTGTTCTTCTCCCAGCTTCTGGGAATGGAGCCAGTGACTGGTACCGAGCCACTGAGTCACAGCCCAGCCCCTGTGACGCTTTTTGTTTAGCACAAATCTGTGTCTATCTGGGTAGGCATATGTGGTGTGACGTAAAGGTACCAGCATTCATGGCTGACCTTTGTAAGCTCCACCCATAAAGCATACAAAAGTTTCACTTACAGTTTCCATTCCAGGGAGGGTCCATCTTTTCTCTATCTTTCCTGTTGTTTTTATAAAGATATGTATGCCCTAGCCTGCACCCGGCAGGGTGTCACATGGTTGTATTCAGGGGCTGCGGTGAGAAGAAGACACACACTGGGAGGGGGCATGAGAAGGCCTGGAGGGAACCTGTCAGCACATTTGGGGTTAACACTTCCTCAACCACACAGGGATACCTAATGACACTTGCAGGGTCATGCCCAGCCACAGATGTCAGCTGACAGCCCCAGGTCAGGCTCTATTACGTCAGGCCCCATCAGCTTCCTGAGAATTCCCCTGACCGAGTAAGCTTTGGGTTAGATCAAGCTGTCCATATGCAAATGATAAATGGCTTGTGTGAAGTTCAATCCGTTTAGATAGGTCTCAAAGGTCCAGGGTTTGCCAAGCACGAATGAGTCCCCAGGTCCTACACCCCCAACACCAAAAGAATAAATAAAAATGCTTCAAAGGGGAAGAAAAGAAAGATATTAAGCACCCTAATTTATCCTTCCCAGTTGCCAGTGTGCCTTCTGGCGAGAAAGGTTCCAAACCAAGCAGTGCAAACCAGAGCACTGTAAACCAGTTTTGCCCTTTCCCACTGCGAAAACCAAATGGAGGAGAGTGTGGCTTCTCTGTTTCTGTTTTCAGGAACCTGTTGTTGCTCAGCCTGCAAACCAACCCCACCCAACCCCCACCCACTCTTTCAGTCACCAGGAAGACAGAATATACTGAAGGGCCACAAGCTGAGAGGTCAAGAGGAAAGGGTGAGTGTCCTACCTCACCGCAGAGCAAGCTGGTGGCCAAGTTCCTCCTGGACAGCCTCCCAGGGATAGAGCCATAGTTTTTTGGTTTTTTTTTTTTTTTTTTTTTTTTGTTTTGTTTTGTTTTGTTTTTCTCTTCTGGGATTAAATTCTCAAGGGCATCGGGCACAGGCACTGATCCAGGGTCACAAAACCAAAGGCAGAGCAGGATCAGAGGGGTAGACCTGAGCTGGGGCAGACACAGTTTTCCCCAGCCAGCTGGTAGCCAGGGAAGGAAGGGGTCTTGATTCTCCAAGTCTCCTGCACTCCTATGGAGTGATAGTTATCTTAACCCCAGAACTCTGGGAGCGTGCCTTCTTAAAATAAGACAAGAAACAAAGCACAGCTGGCCAGGACCTACCCACCAACAATGCTCACCTACAATCCTAACCATCAGGAGCTGAGCTCAGGGGGATCTGATGTTCTAAGTCATCTTCTGCTACACAATGAGTTTGCAATGTCAGTCTGGACTATGTGAAACCCTGTGTGGCACTCTGACTGAGAAATAGCCCCAATAATCTCAGTCACTTAAACATTTGGCAACCAGTTGGTGATACTTTTGGGAGAGGCTTACTAAAGAGCCTTGCTAAAGGAAGTACATCGCTGAAGATAGGCTTTGAGTGTTTAAAGACTCAGGTCCTTTTCAGTTTGTTCTCTCTGCTTCATTTCAGTAGTTTAATATGTAAACTCTGAGCTTCCTGCTCTAGCCACTATGTCTGCCTGATGCCATACCTCCCCATGGTGTCACATGACAGATTCTTATTCCTCTTTATGAATTCCTCCTCATCCCCCTCTTCCTCCTCCTCTTCATTGTCCTCCTCCTCCTTTCTTCCTCCTTTTCCCTCCTCCTCCTTTCTTCCTCCTCCTCATTGTTTGTTTTGTTTTTCAAGACAGAACTTCTCAGGCTGGAGAGATGGTTTATTGGTTAAGAGCACCGACTGATCTCTAAAGGTCCTGAGTTCAATTCCCAGCAGTCACATGGTGGCTCACAACCATCTGTAATGGGATCTGATGCCCTCTTCTGGTGTGACTGAGATAGATAGCTACAGTCTGCTTATATATAATAAATAAATCTTTAAAAAAAAAATTAAACAGGCTTCTCTTCATGGTCCTGGCTGTCCTGGAACTCTCTCTGTAGATCAGACTAGCTTAAACTCAGAGATCTCTGTCTGCTTCTGGAATGCTAGGATTAAAGGCACATACCACCATGCCTGACTAACTCTCTTATTTTATTTTTTTAAAGTTGTCTTGGTCACGGTGTTTGATCACAGCAACATTAGCGTAACTAACAGAACCTGTCTCAAAACAAACCTCTAGGAGCCACACAGGAAGACAAGTATCACATGCTTTCTCTCTCTAAGAAGCTGAATCTAGAGCTAAATATAGAGAGACAGAAGCATAGAAAGGGGATTGTGAAGGGGAGGAAAGAATCTATGGGGATGGGGAGCAAGAGAGGGAATGGGGGATACATAATAGCTGTTTCTCTCATAAGCAGAATTCATGTTTAATCACATATATATTAATACATACATATATAAATATATATATGAAAAAGACAATTTAGGGACAGTAAGAAACCAGCAGAGGGGGCAGGATGATATGCAAATATTTGCTAAACATACTGATGCATATGTATGAAGGTCAAAATGAAACCCATTATGGTTTCTAAACAGACCTCTGGGCCAGGCAGAACTCACAGGTCACCAAGCTGCTTTGGAACCCACAGCAGAACAGTCATTAGAGCTGGAAGTTCTAATCCAGCCTAACCAACAAGCAGGACTCCACTTCAAAAAGATAAACAACCAGTCTAAATAAAATCGAAAGAACCTCTGACATCCAATGAAGTCTATGAGGTCTGAGATTCAATAAGCAGCCAAAGGAGAGCTTTAAACTCCTGCATCCTGGGCTGGGTATAGTAGCACACGCTTTTAATCCCGGCACTAAGAAAGCAGAGGCAGGTAGATTTCTGTGAGTTTGAAGCCAGCCTAGTCTATAAAGTGAATTCTAGAACATCCAGGGCTGCATAGAGAGACCTTGTCTTAAAAACATAAAACAAGGGACTGAGAGATGGCTCAGTGTTTTAAAAGGGTCTGCTGTGCAAGCATTCAGACCTGAGTTTAGAGCCCATGTGAAAAGCTGTTGCAGTAAATATTAAAAGTTGCTTGATGAGATTGTTATGATTATTTCTAAGGGGTTCTATGGGTCTACTTTATCTTTTCTGGATGGGAAGCTTATATCTGCTGGTTGTAAGCTTATTGTGGAGAGGGTTTGTGGATTAAGAAATTAACATATAAACCTGATTGATAAGTTAATGAATGATGAGTCATGTTTTTACCAGGCAGTGGAGGACGGTGTGTGAATGCCACATGCTGGTCATAGGCCACCCGAGACAGAAACAGCAGAGAGAACAGAGTGAACTGCCTGGGAAGGGAGCCAAGTAAAGAGGGCGGCTTTCAGATCATGTGATAGTGTCCAGGTATGCTTGGCTTCAAACTAGTGCAGCACCCATGGACCGAGAGCGAAGTGCTGATAACAACAGACAGAGCTTTTTAACATTTACCGCAACAAAAAGCCAGGGGTTGGGGGCCATTTTCTGTAACAAGACCACTGGAGGGACCAAGACATGCCAATCTCTGCAGCTTACTGGCCAGTCAGTAGAGCTGAAATGTTGAGCTCCACCTTCAGTGAGAGCCACCTGACATTGTCCTCAGACCCCCACACACATGAACACCTACGGGCACCCACATGCACATGTTCACACTAGCAAACATAGCCCCTACACACAGCCCACACACAGGTTCAACCGCAACCCTGTCATCCAACATGAAGCCTGAAACATTTGTTTTCTCTGGGATCTTTTATTTCTGCTCTATTTCCTTCAGTGAAAAGGATCTGACGAAGGTCACTGTTCTGAAGCCTTGGCTGACCCCAGGGAGGCATAGGGCTCCTCCCCTGGCTGCCTGAGGACATCAGACAGGGGCAAATTCCAGCAATGCTTTCAGGGGCAGAGGGGACTCCTGAGCCGCCCTCATGCTATGAGCACATTTTGGAAATCCTGCCCTTTACCCACTTAAGGCAAACAACAATGCAATCCTTCAGAATTTGTTTTCATTCTTAAGCTGAGCTGTACCAGGAATGGATCCCTTCTAAACAATCGAAAGTGATGAGCCAGTCACCGGATCAGGAACAAACATTTCACTAGGCCTTTGCTTTTACTTTTCTTCCTTCCTTCCTTCCTTCCTTCCTTTCTTCCTTCCTTTATTTCTTCCTTCCTTTCTTTTTTGTTTTTAAGATTTTATTTATTTCATGTATGAGTACACTGTAGCTATCTTCAGACACACCAGAAGAGGGCATCAGATCCCATTACAGATGGCTGTGGTTGCTGGGAATTGAACTCAGAACCTTGGGAAGAGCAGTTAGTGCTGAGCCATCACTCTAGCCCGCTTTTACTTTTCTAAGTAATCCCAGGTCCAGTCTATGCATTTGTGATTTAACACCACATGTACACACACACACACACACACACACACACACACACACACACACACACACACGGGGGGGGGGGGCAAACATGCGCAAAGCTCCAAACTCAAAAGAGATATAGGCAAAGGCTACAGAGATAGGTGAGCAGTTGAGAACACTCATCCTTCCAGAGGCCCTGGGTTTAATTCTCAGCACCCACATAGTGGCTTACAATGATCTATAACCTCAGCTCCAGTGAATCTGACGCCCTCTTCTGGCCTCCGTGGATAGTGCACACACATGGTGCACATGCACACATATAGGCAAAACACTCATACACATAAAGTAAAATAAAAATAAATATTGTTTTTTGAGACAGGATTTTTCTATGTAGCCATGGTGGTTCCAGAACTCTCTGTAGAGAAAGACTGGCCTCAAACTCAGAGATCTACCTGCCTATAGAACACAGTGGCAAATCCCAACACTGTTCATTGTGGCAGAGGGGACTCCAGAACTGCCAGCGAAGTCCTCATTTTATGAACACATTCTGGTAATTCTACTTTCCCAAGTGCCATGCACCACAACAACAGACTCAAAAAAGAAAACGTAAGAGACAGAGACAGGTATGACCCACTAACTTTTATATCTTGATGCCCAGAGAGCCCATACCTGCCCAAGTTTCAAAGACTCACTGTGACACATTTGTTTACTGTGTCAGAGACAGGGTCTCAGCTGGAGAGAGAACTCAATGTAATGGCTGAGTCCATTCCCAGCACTTAGGGATGGGGTGGAAATCAACCAATTCACAAGGTGGGAAGACTCAAATACAAATGAGAAACTTGAAGGGAGGACCCCATAAGTTTCTGTGAGGAGATTCCCTTGAGGCCAAGGCCCAAAAAGTGATGCAGAAAAGTTTGGGAAAGACCAGAGCTCCAGGGAACAACATCTCCAAAGGTCCCAGGGCAGGAAACATTTTGATAAAGTTTCATCAGACAAAGAAAGACCCTAGTGGCTGAGCTGAAAGAAGAGGCAGATGGCAGAGGTGAGGTCAGAAAACTGGGCAGGAGTGAGGCTGTGTGGGGCTTCGAAGGGTTAGATGGAACCAAAATCCCCTTGAACGGATGTCACTGGAGCTGTGACCCACTTACCCCTCTCATATCCTAGTCTCCCTTGCAATTAGATTGAAGCCATTGAAGTCACAGGTCCTAGCTAACCAGAAACTAAAAGCCAACGAGTCTCTTCCATTGCCGCCTCTGTCACGGTGACCTCACTTCAAGGATATGGAGCTGTCCTTTAGCATGCTGAAGCTCATCTTGGGGATTAGGTCATACCTCTGAGGCAGCTGGCACTGACTCACAAGACTCTGAGGACCGCTGAGCCTTACACTCACAGGAGCCTGGGGGCCACAGCATGGCTCACAGTCAGAGACTGACAAGATGAACCGCATTGTGCCCCAGTTTGATTGTGCAGCACATGCCCCCTATTCGCTCTCCCACCACTCTCAGAACCCACAGTGACGGAAGAAGGATCAGTTCGGGGAAGGAAATCAGGTGACCTGCCCCACACTAGGCATCAGTACTTTAAAAAAAAAAAATGTGGCCATCTGTTGAAGCTTCCTGCTGTAAAAACAAAGTAAACAGAGGTATTCTTAGACACTTGTTTGTTTGAAATTTGTGACAGAGTCTCTTGTACCCCAGAATGACCTTAATGTTGCCAAAACTTTAGCCTTGAACTTCTGTTCCTCCTCCCTCCACCTCTTGAGTGCCACCATGCCTGAAGATGCCCATTTCTCCAAAGGGGAAACTGAGACTTGACCTAACAACCTACCCAAATACAGATTAAGGTAAGCTGACATTGGTTTGTGTCTTGGCCACTTACAAGGTAAGTGACTTTGGGCAAGTCTCAGTTTCCACATCTATAAAATGGGAATAAACTCATGAGGAAGGGTCCTTACTGGGACATGATGGGTGCTAAGTCCCATTATTCTGGGTCCATAGACCCTAATGTCTCAGCCTGACACAGTGACAGCTTCAAGAACAAGGACAGGTCTCCAGCGCCACAGGGAATGATCCTGACCCACATTTTATTGCTGAGACTGTGAAAACTTTAGAGAGGGCAAACAGATTATACATGGGAGCCCTATCACCTACATGTGTATAGCCTGGCCTCTATGGAGAGGGAGGGGCCACACTTCTCTACTTTGCTCAACTGTCATCCAAAGTCCTCTGTCCAGAGCCCAAGCCAGGAAGGAAGTGACTCTGGCTCACATGCCAAAACCAGGGTCTGAATGGTTGGAGTTGCACAAGCCCATTGTCCAGAAAACAACAAAGCTCAGCAAGGAAATCCCAGCCAGGGTTAGAACTCAGCAGCATCGATCTTCCCTAATTTGTGAGGGTCTCATCCCAGCACCCACAAGAGATCCACAAGAAGAAGAAGAAAAAAAAAAAAAAAACTGACAGGAAGATGGCAGTGTCTGATGGAAGAGCAAGGCTTGGTCACTCCTACATCCCTCAGACCCCCAAGGATCTCCCCCTACTCAGTTGACAGGCAGAACCACACAGCTACTTGGGACCAATACATTTTCATAAGATACATTTGATAAGTTGGTCTTGTCAACGTGGTAGGATTTAGAGTCACCACAGAGGCAAACCTTTCTCTGGGCACGTTTGTGAGGGGTTTTCTGATTTAGGTTAATTGAGGTGTAAAGACACATCAGCATGTGGGCAGCACCATCCCTTGGGCTGGAGTCATAGACTGCACACTCAGGAGCTGAACACCAGCTCTCGTGGCTGTGGATACAGTGTGGCCAGCATCCCAGGTCCCAGTGGTAGGCCTCAACTCAGAACCAACAAAGCCCCTCCTTCCTTCAGCTGCTTTTGTTGGGATTTTGTTACAGCACTGAGAAAAACTGCTTATACACCAGTAAACACACCACACACACACACACACACACACACACAGAGAGAGAGAGAGAGAGAGAGAGAGAGAGAGAGAGAGAGAGAGAGAGAGAAAGAGAGAGACAGAGACCTTTAATCCCAGCACTTGGGAGGCCAGTCAGGGCTCTGTTATACAGAGAAACTCTGTGTTGAAAACCCAATAAAATAATAATAATAATAATAATAATAATAATAATAATAATAATAGCAGGTTATGTTCCAAGGCCTGAGCAACACAGCCTTGTTCTATCAACAGAGAGAGTCTTGAAAAAGCCAGGAACACAGACACAACCAAACAGCAGATTTGTCTTTTCAAGTCAGAAGTGGGGAGCATGCTTGCCCAGCATACAATAGGCCTTAAGTTTGATCCCCAGCATTTATCATCCGGATGTGGTGGTGCACACTTGTAATTCCAGAATTGGAGAGGTTGAGAGAGGAAGGAGGATCAGGAAGTAAAGGCCTCTCTTGATCTTCAAACATGCCTCCTGCCCACCACACGCTCTGTGAATATGTGTGCCTTCTGCCTAGACCTGACCAAGCAGGCCCTCCCTTCAGCTGCCCTTTTTGTCTCTGTCTCCCAGATGGCCTCCCCACACAGTGCATGCTTCTTCGAGTGCATGTGTTGGTACTGGCTTTGTGTATGTGTGTGTCCATATCATTGTCCACCCCACTAGACAAAAGCACCATGAGATCCAGGCTTATGCATGCAACCAAGCCCTCCCCACTGAGACCCATCCAAACTACTCTGTCAAGGTTCCACGTGAAAGAGATGCCCAGAAGCTTGAGAATCAAAGTCGTACTAAGAACCAGAGACTGCCAGGTAGGCTGGTGAGGACCACTGTCCCAGGGGGCAAGGGAGAGGTCCTGCTGGAATCACTGCTGCTAGAGGCGAGCAGCTACCTGGACTGTGGCTTCCTCTTCCATCCTAGCAATGGATTGTGGGTACACTGGCAGGAAAGGGGGTGCAGATAACCTCTTTCTGGTTGAGGTCCATTGGGTCATCAGAAGCTGAGAGGGGTAAGTCACAGACTGCATGAGACGGTGAACTAATCTAAAGAAAGTGACAGGTAGCTATCAGGCCTATAACTCTTGGGGACAGGGCACATGTGGGAAGACAGATGGATGGAGACATCCAGGTAGCCAAATGGGAAGGTGTGTGAGATGTTATCCGTCCCTGGAGTAGCTACTTCTCCTCCAGAGCAATAAGATGTTGTAGCTATGTATACCCTCTGCCTGCGTTTCCCAGTCCCCCTTGCAACCAGGTTGATCATGGGACCCAGTTCTGCCAATGCTTTTGAGGGAAAGTTAGACATGCAATTTCCTGGTCTAGCCTTAGAAGGACAGGAGCACATCTACCTTTCCTTCTTGTCACATAACCAGAAGCATGTGTCCCTGTCAGCTGACATCAGGACACCCCAGAACTGCTGTACCTACCCTAGACAGCCTTGGATGTCACTGGTAGAGAAATGTTCATGGCTGTGTGTGTGTGTGTGTGTGTGTGTGTGTGTGTGTGTTGCATGTGTGAGTTCACATGTGTGTTGAAATACATGTTAAAGCAGTTGTTCTCAACCTTCCTGATGTTGGGACCCCAACCATAAAATTATTTTTGTTGCTACTTTATAACTATAATTTTGCTCCTGTTGTAAATTGTAAATGTGTTTTCTGATGGTCTTAGGTAACTCCTGTGAAAGTGTCCTTTGATCCCCAAGAAACGGGTTGCACCCCACAGGTTGAGTTCTGCCTTAGAGTCTCTCGCTGAACCTGGAGCTCATGGTTTTTTGGGCTAGGCTGGCAAACCCCAGGACTCAGCTTGCCTGCACCCAGCCTGCTGAGTTTACAGGCACCTGTGGCCACACCCGTATCTTCCTCAGACACTGAACCCGTGAACTCCGCTCTTCATGTTTATCCAGATAGAGAGCTCACCACTGGGCCACCTCCCAGTCAGTTTGTTTGATTATCTGAGACAAGGTCTCATTATATAGCCCAGGCTAGCCTAACACTCATGACTCTCCTGCCTCACCTTATCTAATGCTAGGGCTAACAGACATGTGCTGGCACGCCAGGCCCAGCTTGGTTCTCTAGGTCTCTGTAGCCCACTCTGTAGTTCACCCACCGTGTGAACAGAGTCTGGAATCTGTCAGAGAGCATGAAGAGGGATGGGGAGTATGGAAAAGGCTGTGCTGGAAAACTGCTTCCTAAGACCTGCCTCTGCACTCATGTATTCTAATTCTAGTCGGGTTTCACGTCTAGCAGGTTAAATAATGACTTTGGCAAGTAAAGCGGAGAAAAAGTAAAGGAACAGAAACCCACGGCCTGTTTCCCCTCCCCAGATGTCGGTTTTGAAACAATGCAAGTCCAACTGGTGTGAACCTGAAATTGGCTCATGTACAGTGGTCACAAAGGCACTATTCTTTGATGCGGTGTGTGTTTACTGAGACACTACTCAACTCTATGAAAGTTTCTGGGTGGCCGGGACATTTTGTTTTTGGTGCTGGGAGTCCAGATCCTTGCCTCGACAAGTTCTACACCCATGCAGGACAACTGTTGAATATAGCTACCTTCACATCTTTCTTTTAAAAGTGTTTAGGGGGTTCGGGGTGGCTCAGCAGTTAAGATTACTGGCTGCTCTTGAAGAGGACCAGGGTTTGATTCTCAGCACCCACACAATGACTCACAACTATCCAGGGAATCTGATACCCTCTTCTGAACTACTGTGCAGAGCACACATGCAGTGCACATATATAAATGCAAGCAGAACACTCATACACGTAAAATAAAAATAAATAAATTAAAAAAAAACAAGAGAAATAAATTCGTAGGAGCTAAGTATAGCACACATGTCTTCAGTCCCAGCACTTGGGAGGCAGAGGAAGGCAGATCTCTGTAGGTTTGAGGTCAGCCTGGTCTAGATAGTGGGTTCCATGCCCGCCAGGCAACACAATAAGACTCTGTATCACACCATACTCCCCACATATACACACATAGATAAACAGAGACACATACATATACACCCACTGACACACATGCACACACATGTGAGGGGGGCTAAGTGTGTGATTTAATGGTAGTTGTCTGGCATGTATGAGGTCCTAGGTTCCATAACCAGAAAAAAAAAAAAAAAAAGTGGTAAGTAGAAATCAGTTTTTCAGGCTAACTGCAGCATGGCCAAGTAAATAGTAAGTAGATAGGCACAAGATAAGATTAAATAGTCTGCTTGCTGGCAGGAATCTGATATGGATGCCTCCTCAGAAGCTCAGCCAATGCCATACAAATACGGAGTAAGATTCTTGCAGCTAACCATCAAACTGAACAAGGGGACCCCAATGAAGGAGCTGGAGAAAGGACTGAAGGAGCTGAAAGGGTTTGCAACCCCATGGGAAGAACAACATTATCAACTATCCAAACCTAACCACAGGAACTGAAACACCAACCAATGAGTTCACATGGAGAGACCCATGGCTCCAGGTGCATATGCAGCAGAGGATAGCATTGTCTGACATCAATGGAAGGAGAGGCCTTTGGTCCAGTGAAGGCTCATTTTCCCAGTATAGGGGAACACCAAGGTGCTGAGGTGGGAGAGGGAGGCTGGGAAAGGGAGCACCTTCATGGAGGCAATGGGAGAGGGAGGGGGAATGTTACTGGGAGAAAGGGGGTAACATCTAAAATGTAAATACAGAGAATATCCAACTAAAAAAAGAAAGAAAAAAGACTCTCATGTGCTTACACTGGGAGAAAGAACAAAGACTAAATAGCTTGGTTAGGAGGGGCTCTGAGCATGCCTAACACAGGAACCTGGGGGCCTGCGCACAGGCCCTGGATGCTCACCTCTAGACTGAGCCCGACAGGCAAGTTTTTTTTTTTTCCTCTATTAAAAAACCAGCACGTTAAGTGTGTTACCTGAGGACATGGTGCAGGGGTGAACAGCCAAAATCTCACAAGGACGGCCAGGGGACTAGGGTAGTGGGGACTGATCTCAGGTATTTTCAGCTAGCAGAACTAAACAAAATAGAAACGTTTTAGGGGAACTAGGGGTTGGGGGCGAGGCTGGTGCATAAAACACAAAACAGAGTGGTCTGGTCTGAGAAGGGTTCTAAGCAACCAAAAGTCAGGAGGTGTTGCTTCCTGCCAGCCCAGGGAGCCCACAGATGCTAGCAACAGGCCCAGCTCCACTTCAGTAGGAAGTGGACCCTGGATCCAGATGAGACCCCCACGGACCTTGGGACCCCAAGCCATGAACCTATTATTTAGCTGTTTGTTTTTGAGACAGGGTCTCTGCATGTAGGCCTGTCTGACCCAGAATTTCTAGAGTTCATCTGCCTCTGCCTCCTGAGCCCTGGGGTTAAAAGTGTGTACCATTGCAAGCCTGGCATGGGTGTGTTTCTTTAAATCTGGTGCTTCGGTCCTTGTTGACCTCCATTTTCCCCACATTAGTCAATGATCTCTGCTGCCGTGGAGTACGGCCAGGAGCCTCTGGGGTTCTTCCTCCGTTATCACACACCCTGATGAGGCACTGTTCCCTTGCCTGGCCCAGCTATCTGCCTTCCCAAAGTGGACCAGCTGTAACCACACTGGGACCACATATGAGCCGCAGCTCTCTCTTGCCCTCTGGGGAGCCTCTCTCACCTCCTCTGGAGTCATTAGGAGTCTCTAATTAGTTCTTTTAAAAATACAAAACCTTTTTTTGGGGCCACATGTAGCCCAAGCTAGCTCTGAACTCATGTGGCCAAAGCTGGCTCTGAATTCCTGATCCTCCTAACTCTACCTCCCAAGTGCTGGGTTGCAGACATTTGCCACCACACTAGTTAGGCATTATCATTTCTTAGCATCTGCCACATTTCACGTTTCTAAGAAGACAGAGAGACCAAAATCGAGGTCACAATCCTCGGTGGGTTGGTCACAATGATCAAATGAAATAAATGCCTCCTGGTTCCAGTGGTCATGGGGACCCAGGCTCCAAGAATCCCAGAGAGGGCTCGGCTTGGCATCCAGGCTGACCCTTATAGGACAATGGTAGGGTCTGAGCCTTTGAAAGGAAATTCTCCCAGGGCTGTACCATGGGCCATGCCTGGACTCACCCAGCCATATCATCAGGGAACAGGGATGAGGAACAGCACATCTCAGAACAGGACAGGACAGGGTCCAGCTAGTTCTAAGGAGCTGTGAGCCAAGCAGGCTACCAGGCCCAGACCTTGAAGGAGACTATTGGAAGGAGACTGGATAGGGAAGTACAAACAGAACAGAGACAGAAGCCAGGGGAAAGCCGGGGCCATCAGGTAGGGGTTTGGTTTATGTGACAATTTCTGGGAATGCAGAAATCTGACTAGAAACAGGCACATCCGATTTAAGCCCCCAAAGAGAAAGCTGAGCTGTGTTAACCATAGGTTCCCACGCACTTAAATCCCAGTGAGTTCCCTAGTGGCTGAAGAGTGGACACAGTCCCGGGGTGGCCTGAAAGCCCACGTGTCCTGAAGCTGGAGCTCTCTAATCCCTATCCTTGCTCTAAAAGAAGGCTTAAGGGTCATCCAGGAAAGATCGCACCCTGGGTCTGCTGGCAAGGCAGGCAGCCACTCCCCTCCCTACAGAGGTCAACTTCAAACATGGGGTCTTCCCAAGTCTCAGATACTCCATCTTTCTTTTCTGCAGTACTGCAGTTGAAAGTCAGGGTCTTCCACATGTTACATAGTGCTCTCCCTTGAGCTGCGTGCCCAGCCTCAACACAGTTTTCTTTCCACCCTTCCAGGATGCTCTCTTTGGACCGCCATCCTTGATCGCAGTCCTTGGAGGCTTCCCTTCCCCGTCACTTTTATCTCTCGGTCTATTTATTCTCCCTTCTGTCCTGCTGCTTACTATCTCCTGAGTGGCTCCCCGATATTTTTAAGTTTTTAAAATGTATTTATGTGTCTGTGCAGAGAGGTACAAGAGAGGCTTGGCAACAATCGTCCTTACTCCTCCTGGCTTCCAATATTTTTTAAATTACAAATAAAAGGTTTTAGATCTCCGGCTCGTCAGTGTTCCTCCTGATAAACCTAGTGCCGAGAATAACACACAGTAGGCCTGCAGATAATATCTGGTAAGTAAATGACTTGGTGTGTGAGTTTTAAGCTGGGAAAAAGAAGGGTCCGAGCGTTGGGGTGAAGCTCATTGGCAGACAGCTCACCTGGTCCCACTCAGTTCCACCCACTGTACAGATAAAAGAGAGATAATGTCCTCAGACAGACACACAGCCCTGGCTGAGACGCCCCTGGGAACAGAGGGTTACTCACAGCTCAGGACAATCTGGGCAGCTCGGTAGAGTTCCAGGTGACGCAGAAGGTCCACCAGCTGCTGGACAGTGGCCTGCCGCATGGACCACCACCACAGCAGCTCCCGGGTGATGCTTACTCCCTGGACCCTCTCCATGGACTTGATCTTCCTCAGCTGCGTCAGATCTGTGATCACATAGGAAGCTGAAAGGCAAGAGAGGATTCTGTTTAGAGCCGGAGGCACTGCCTCCGAGGGAGAGTCCCTGTCCCTCCCAGGTGTCAACATGGCTACACAGTGCTCTCCCTTGTTTTGTTTTGTTTTCATCTGCATCCCAGCAGGATGAAGATCTTAGGAGCTTGGAAGCCTTGAATATCTATAGTGTCTTTGCTTGGGATGGTCTCTTCCGCAGCACAAGCCTCGACAGGGAGCAGAACCATGCCCACTCCATCTAGAATGGGAGCCCCTGCAGACAGGGAGCTTCGTCTGTTTCCATCACTGCTGCATCTTCAAATGGAGAAATGGCCTGGCTCAGGGCAGCAGGGTAGGATGTGGAGGAGAGGAGGGCAGCAAGGTAGGGAAGCCCTAAGCCTTAGGGATGCCCTGTTCTTCCAAGACCCTAACAAGTGTCCCAAGATATTGTTCCCTGAGCCCCTGGCTCACTAAGTCTCAACCCTGGTGGAAAAAATTAGTGCCTTTAAGCCTGATGAATGACAGCTGGTAGAACTGTCACAGGAACCAAGGCAGCTCATGGGGTTGGCACTGGGCTAACTCTGAAGCCCTGGGAAGAGCTTCGAAGAACTGTGTTGGCGATAATACTAAATTAGGCTTTCCCTCTTTTCGTTCTTAATTTTATTTTTTAAAAAAGATTTGTTTATTCATTATATATAAGTACACCGTCGCTGTCTTCAGACACACCAGAAGAGGGCATCAGATCCCATTACAGATGGTTGTGAGCTACCCTGTGGTTACTGGGATTTGAACTCAGGACCTCGGGAAGAGCAGTCAGTGCTCTTAGCCACTGAGCCATCTCTCCAGCCCTAGTTTATTTATTTAATTTATTTATTTGGATACAAGGTCTTGCTGTGTGGTCCAGACCAACCTTCAATGAAACAATCCTCCTGCCCCATGTCTCCCGTACACTAGCATTACTGGTGTGAGCTAACACACATGGCTTCCCTTTGCTTTTTGTTTGTTTGTTTTTGTGGAGGTTTTTTTTTTTTTTTTTTTTTTTTGGTATAAAACAGATGGTGGTTCTCGAGGAAAAGACACACAGCATCCCACCTTCCCAGGCCAACTCAACTAGGCTACTTCCTCTTGTCCTTCACACAGGTGCTGGCTTGAAACAGAATTTCCACAGACAACAGGTAAGAGCTCTCCTATTTACTAGTGTTGTAATTGGTCTTCTCCCAGTTGGTCCAGCTCCTCACAGATGGCCACTTGTTGTTAATTGCTTTACTATTTGCCGACCTTGGTGGTGACGGCCTTTAATTCTAGTGTCCCAGGCAGAGGCAAGGAGACTTCAGTGAGCCTGGTCTGCGTGCTGAGTTCCAGGCCAACACAGTAAGACCCTGCCCTAATTTTTTTTTTTATCAAAGACATTAATTGTATTGTTGTTTCTATTGGTAAAGTGCTGGGCACTGAAACCAGAGACTCATCCTCTATAACCTCACTCCGAGCTTTTCCCTCTAGCCCATAAGGAATCTGTCTGACTGAATGGAGTTTTGTGTTTTGCAGACGAGGACTCAAAACCAGGACATCATGCATGCTGAACCACTGGGCCACACTCCCAGCCCTTAAATGGCATTTTTAATTGGTACATAGTATCCCACTGTATCCCACTGATAGTTTTTTCCAGATAGAGTGTCACTATGTAGACCAGGCTGGCCTTGCATTCTCAGGGATCTGTCTCCCTCTACTTCCCAAGTGCTAGAATTAAAGGCATGAGCCTTCACACCCAGCTTTGCCACTAAGTTTATTGACATAGGAAAGCCTTAAAAGAGAGAGAGAGAATGGTTAGACTTTGGGGAGGCATAAGGAAGAAACACCAGCTAATGCATGCAGGAGACCCTTGGCCCCAACCCCAGTAGAGCCAAATAAAACTGAACAAAAATGAGGAATTAAAAAAAATTTAAACCTTGGTGCCAATAATTCAAAAATCACAGAACAGGAATTTATGTGACCAAAAAAAAAAAAAAAAAAAAAAAAAAAAAGGAATCAAGTGGCTGGAAACTATGAGTATACTTGGCCTGTGTAATGCTTGCCTCCCATGCATGAGGCTCTGGGTTCAAGTCCCAGCACCAGTGGGATACTATGTAGCAACTAAAAAACGCTATTTAAGGGCTGGGAGTGTGGCCCAGTGGTTTAGCATGCATGAAGTCCTGGTTTTGAGCCCTAGTTCTGCAAAACACAAAACTCCATTCAGTCAAACAGACAAATTCCTTATGGGGTAGAGAGAAAAAAATGCCATTAAGCATTAAACCCAAGACCAGAATAAGCTCTAGAGAAAAGAGCTGAACCCAAAACTCCACAGAGCTTTTCTGTTTGGAATTATGAGTTTGGGTGGACTGAGCCTGGAACAAGGAAGCCAGAGATAAAGCTAAGAACTCTGTAGGACTAAAGAAAACATCAGAGCCCAGATAAGCACAACGGTCCATAAACTGCCAGTCTCCTCTGGATAAATGAGGAAGGGGCATGCCATTCTCCCACAGAGAGAGCAGCCAGAAGAATCGCCCTGTAGAAATGGAAAGTTCCAGAGTTGCTGTTTTAGTCACTGGAAACTCCACACCAGATTCCTAGCCAGCAGGAAGTGATTTAAGCAGGCCCTGGGTCCCCTTTCAACAGTTCAAAGAGGAATGTGTGACATCATACCAAAGCGAGCCCAGCAAGGACACTGGTGATAGTGGGGTTCTGCAAGCCAGAGCACCAGCCGGAGTGCATTTCAATTTCCTCCTATGAGAAACAGGAAGTGAGCTCCTGAGCCCCTTTGAAAAGGGACCGTCTAGTTCCATGACGCCAGCATCTCTTTCCTGACCCGTTAGCATTGCACCCAGGGGTGGGACAAGCAGAGATGGAGGGAGGGATGATTCAGTCACTGCCAAGGGCCCCTGCTAGGCCATAGCTCTTATTAATCTGGTCATTACAGAAGAGAGAAAAATCAAAGCCCTACTCTTCAGGTCTGGTGTCCCACAAAAGGCCCTATGCTAAAGGCTTGGTCCCAGCTTGGTACCTGGAGAAGAGGGAGCTCTCAGAGATGAGACCCAGGGGGAGTCTTCCAAGTACTCAGAGACATACTCTCAGTGGAGTTATGGGAGTCCAGCGACTTCCATAAAGAGGCTTTGTCATGAGACATTGCCACTGGTACAACTCAGAACCAAGACACTACAAGCTAAAATCTCTCAAACTCTAAGGCTATTGATTCCCTAGGGTTTTTATCACAGTGTCTGAGAGCTGACAGACAGCATGTGAACTGGCCCTGGTTCAAATATTCCCAGGTGCTTTCTTGCTGTGCATTTAGCAAAGGCCTATCACCTTTCCCAGAGTTTCAGTTTCCTCTGTGACTACATGGGCTAGATGAAGTCTATACACTGGGAGATTTGAAATAGCATTTGGCAGTGTGTTATACCCACAGAGAAACCATTGTTTCAGATTGATTCCAGAATCCTCGAGAAAGCCTACCCATCTTTACAGTTCTCCAGAACAGGGGCAGCCCACCCTCCTGAAATGACCCTCCCAGGGTTAGATGCTCCTCTCCTGATTGGCTAGACTCCTTCTAGTAGGGCAAGGGAAAACACTGGATCCTTCAGCCTCTTATAGATGAATGGCTCAGAGACACACAGCCACTTGCCTGATGTCACACAGCTAGACAGTACATAAGGCTGGAATTTGCTGGTGAGCACCGAGAGTGGTCCAGCTAAGGGGCTCGTGCACAGGTCCCTCCGCACACTCCCAGATAGATGAAACTTAAGAACCCCGTTTTACCCAGGCTTGGACAGATGCTACAAGCCTTTCCCCCAAGAGCAAATGAGCACCGCTATGACCACAGAGAAACAGTTAAAGGCAGAAGTCTACCAACTGATCCAAAGGAGTGTGTACAGTTGTGGCTGTGGGTTTTCTAAATTGTGTTAGATTTGCCCACACACCCACACAGGCTCTCCCAGGACCACAGCACAAGAGCACCTTTTCTAGACTAGCTCAGCAGCCGAAACTTCGGAATAGAGGAACAATCATCCACATTCTACCTCCTTTGAGGGCCAGCAAAACCAGAGTCCTAAGACCAGCTGGCAGCTGCATAGGGAGGGCTAGCCTTGGGCTCATAGCAGCCTCTGGGCTTCGAAAACACAGCCACCTAAGGTTAGCTCACAGGCAAAGACCAGGAGTCCAAAGGAGGCCAGTGAGGCAGAGGCAGGGAGGATGAGGGGAGTGTGTGTGTGTGTGTGTGTGTGTGTGTGAGAGAGAGAGAGAGAGAGAGAGAGAAAGAGAGAGAGAGAGAGAGACAGACAGACAGACAGACAGACAGAGAGAAAGAGACACTAGAACAAGGAGTACAGCTCATTAATGGTGCACATGCCCAGCATGTGAGAGACTCTGGGTTCCATTTTCATCACTGGAAAAGGGGGAAGGAGGGGAGGATAGGAGAGTAAATGAGAGAAATGGGAGAGGTGGAAGAGAGGCCTGAGGGATCGGACAGAAGGAAGGTGATTCAGAACTTACACTACACCACAGATGACCCCTTAAGACTCGCTAAATGATGAAGCCATTCGTAAAGGACGGTGCACCTGGGATGGTCCCATTCACATGAAATGCTACGACAGAAAACACCTAGATCCAAAGTGGCAAGGGCTGTGGGATGTACGGTGTATGCAAGGGTGTGTGTGATCACAATTCTGGATGAAGTAAGGGCCCCAAGGTGCTCTTTAAATGTGTGGATTATGTGATAGTAACGGGTTTGTTTGCTGTTCATTTGTTTGTCATTCGATTGCTTGCTTGGTTTTTGGCTTTTGAGACAGGCGCTCAAGTAGCCCAGGCTGGACTGGAATTCAATTCTGATTTTCCTACCTCTACTTCCTAAGTTCGGGAATTACACATCTGTGTAACAGGCTTATTCTTACACATCAACCTCTCCCTCTCTTCCTCCCTCCCTCCCTCCTTTTCTTTGTTATTTCATTCCAGCAGCCGAGCCCAGGGCCTTAGGCACAGTAAGCACACACTCTACCGTGGAGACACACTTCAGCCTCATAAATACAGTGCATCTTTCTTCTTCCTTCTGGAATCCTCTCTGTAAACCAGGCTGGCCTCAAACTCACAGACCAGCCTGCCGGTGCCTCCTGAGTGCTGGATTAAAGGTGTGTGCCACCACCGCCTGGTCCATAAATTATTTTAACAAATCTCCCCCCCCCAAGTAAAAAAAAATGTGCCTCTAACATTAATATTTTAGGAACAGAAGGTGTCCTGTTATGGGCAGTTCAGGGCTGGCTGGGCTGAAATGGAAAAAAAAAAAAATTAAAGACCACTGCCCCTGTCTACACACACACACACACACACACACACACACACACAGCTGGCCTCTGTCCAGGAAAGAATCCAAGTCAGTATAGACCATCCAAGTGATAGGACAGAGCTCCCAGGTAACAGACATCCTCAGGGGCACTCTGAGACTAGGGCAGAACCTGTAAGGAAGGGACAGGAAGGCTGAGGGCACAAAGGAGAGCCACTTGTTACCATCCCAGGCCCTATGCTTTCAAAAGAAAAATCCTAAGAGTGCATTGCCAGATGTGTTTCAATCCCAGCTTCAGAGAAGCTGAGGCAGGAGGATCACCAATTTGAGCTATACAATCGAAAGCTGGGGGGTGGGGAATGCGTATCAAGGTGAAATACCTAGGATATCATTAAAGAGAAAAAAGGCAGGCTGTCTGTCCAGTATAACTGGTGTACGGAAATGACAAGATGGTTGAAATTCAACATGTCTACACTTAAACGCTCTTAGGAAAAGACCAGAAGGCACCACAGGGCTGCAAGGTCAGAAGCTAGCAAACAAGAGCCGCAACGGCCATTACAGCTGCTCAGAAGCTAAGAATGCTCATCCCTAGGAAGAACCAGGCTCGTCTTCCTGTTCCTGACTTCCACAGTACTTTTCTTTGCACATCAACACCCTTTCTTCCTGGGTAAAAAGGGTTCCTAAACCCCACCACTGCTGAGCCTTGGGGCTGGCTGTGCTTCGTGATGAGGGGCTGCCCTGTTGGGTGTTCAGCCACTGAATCTACCGAGGTGTGGCAAAGTAGAGATGTCTCTATACATTGGTGACTGCCACCTACAGAAAAAAAAATTTCCCAGGTTGAGGAACCTGACCTTAAAATACTCCCCCCCCCTTTCTTGTTTTCTTTTCATTCGAAGGGCTCAGGGTGGAACTCAGAAACACACACGCTAGTTGAGAGCACCCTGCTTCTCACATGCCTTATAGATATTCAAACTGTCAGGACAACACAGACATCCCACTTCATTATTGTGCCGAGCATAGACATGTATGATACACTCTTCTCCGTACTAGACACGGCTCATGTGCAACTGTATGAAGTAGGCTCTCTCCTTCTGCCTTTACATGGGTTCCAGGGATGAAATTCAGGTCCACAGGATTGATTATTAAGTGCCTTCGCCCATTGAGCAATTGTGCCAGCCTCCAGTATCATAAACATCTTAATTAAAAAAATATATTACTGAAGTCAGGCATGGTGACTCATAATCCCAGCACTCGGGTGTCAGTAGGAAGACCAGAAATTCAAGGTCATTCTTAGCTAGGTAATGAGTTCAAGGCTAGCTGAATTACATGAGATCCTGTATTTTAAAGAAGCAGTAGGGGGCTGGAGAGATGGCTCAGTGGTTAAGAGCACTGACTGCTCTTCCAGAGGTTCTGAGTTCAATTCCCAGCAACCACATGGTGGCTCACAACCATCTGTAATGGGATCTGATGCCCTCTTCTGGTGTGTCTGAAGAAAGGTGTACTCATATACGTAAATAAATATTTTTTTTAAAAAGAAGCAGTAACAATGGAACATACTTATATATTATTTCAATTAAGAAATCGTGCGGCTCACTGGCAAAATGCTTGCCTGCCAGGCACAAGGCCTTGGGCTCAATTCTAAGCACAACAAAAATATAATATAATAAGATAAAATTTATAACACACAAAGTATTGCTGGGCAGTGGTGGTGCACACCTTTAGTCCAGCTCTAGGGAGGCAGAGGCAGGTGGATCTCTGAGGTCGAGACCAGCCTTGTCTACAGAGGGAGTTCCAGGACAGCCAGGGCTACACAGAGAAACCCTGTCTTGAAAAAACAAAAGGAAATTAAATGACAACAGTTATACTGACTTAAATTATATAACTAAGGAAAACAATCACTCTTACTAAGTCGTTTTGGCCTACAGGAATATGGGAGTGGGGCTGTTGTTCACTTGGTATGTAGTTCTTTACTGGGTTCCATCTCCCATGGAACCAAGCCTGTAATCCCAGTATTCCATAGTGGAGGTGGGAGGGTCAGAGGTTCAAAGGTATCCAAGGCTAGCCTGGGCTACATGAGTCCCTTATCCCCCACCCCCAAATACTAAGGTTCAAATTTATAATCCCACACTTAAGAGGCTGAGACAGGATGATGACAAGTTCCAAGACAACCTAAAGTAAACAAACAAACAGGTCTCAAAAGACCAAAACAGTTGCCTGGGATAATAGTTCAAGGGTAGTGTGGTTTCCTAGCAGGCACAAGGCCCTAGGATCAAAGTTCCCTCACTGCAGAAAATAAATAAACAACCAGGAATGGAGGCCCATGCCTTTAATCTCAGTATTTCAGGGGTGGGGGTGGGGCGGAAGGCAGGTAGATCTTTGTTGAGTTCCAGGCAGCTCTACAAAACAAGTGCCAGTGACCGTCTCAAAATAATAAAGAATGGAAAACATGCCACAGAATGACGACACTAAGGTAGGGAGGGTACATTCTTGACAGTGTTTTATTCTTATAATTGTATAAAGAATCTACACTTGTCACCTGCAGTTTATAGATTAAGCCAAGTTTCAGGGAAGTTGGGAGAGTGGTCCCAGATTCCACAGTCTGCAAAGGTTGGAACACAGCTCCGGCAACAGAGCAACTGCCCAGACAGCCGGTCCATAGACACTACAGCTCCACAATCAATACAAACAGGCAAAAGTCACCAGGTAGCTACATTGGGAGTCAACCAGCCTAGGCAATGAGCAAGCTCATAGGCAGCTCCAGGTCGGTCTGCAAACTAAAGCAAAGCAGCCGCGTTCTAACCATCCCCCGGCCTCAGGTAACACGGGTGGGCGCGGTTATCTCGAGTCCCGGCTGAGAGTACGTAGTGTCAAACTCACCGAACTGCATCCAGTCCCACTCACTGAGCGTGTCGATATTGCGGCACAGGTCGTCCAGCACCCTGGACGGCAGTTGGTAGATGTAGCAAGCCATAGCAAGACAGCGCGGCGACTGAGCCTATGGCGGAGGGCCGCGGCTTCCCTAGCAAAGGGCGGCGCTGCCCGCGGCCGCACTGGGTTAGCGAGCGAGCGCCCTTGAGCGGCCAAGCTCGGTAGCACGCTCCACCCAAAGCCATGGCTGAGAGCGGGCAAGCCAGTGCCTCCCAGTGGCATCCAGTAGCACACGCCACCACCGGTCCCCTAGACCAGTGCCAGGAGTGGATCAACGCCCCCCCCAAAGGCAGGCACCCCACAACCCAGAGTTCCAAGGCACTCCCTGAGGCTGGCTAACTCGACCTTCACGGCTACCTAGAATGCACTCAGTTAACAGGTGCTGGTGAGACTTGGGCAGAGAAAACCCAGAGAGTTTGTCTTCAATGTGGGGAGAAGGAACGAATTAAACAATGTACCGAGCAATTTAGAAGTGTGCCGGGCATAGTGTTACACACCGGTCACCTCAGCTCTCAATTGTCTGAGGCTGGAGGCCTGTCAGAAGTTCCAAGTCAGTCTGGTTACACACATTGAGTTCCAAGGCAGTCCAACCGGACTACGAAGTGAGATTGTCTCAAATATTTTTTTTATTAAAAAATAAACTGGGCAGTTGGTTGTGAACACATTAATCCCAGCACTCAAGAGGCAGAGGTAGTAGGATCTTTGAGTTGGAGGTCAGCCTGATTTCCAGGACAGCCAGGGCTACACAGAAAAACCTATCTTGGAAAAACCAAAAATAAAATAAGAACATTAACACATAGTTTTCATGTCAATAAAAAGTTCATATTTGGGGAGATGCGGCTGGAGAAGCAGCTCAGGAATTAAGAGCCCTTACTACTTTTGAAAAAGCAGCTCCTAGCACCAACATGGCAGCTCACAATCATCCCTCCTATCTCCAGTTCCAAGGGAGATACTTTCTGACATCCTTGGGGATCAGACATGCACATGGTGCACAAAAATGCCTTGTGCACACAAAGTAAAATAAATATAAAAACTTAAAAGAAGTTCATTTTAGCCATTGGTGGCTGTCTTAAAAAACAAAACAAAAATAAAAAGCTAATATAAGGGCTGGAAACATGGCTCAGCAATTAAGAGAACTGACTGCTCTTCTAGAGGTCCTGAGTTCAATTCCCAGCAACCACAGGGTGACTCACAGCCATCAGTAATGAGATCTGATGCCCTCTTCTGGTGTGTCTGAAGACAACTACAGTGTACTTATATATTCTAAATAAATAAATCTTTTTTTAAAGCTAATTTTAAAATTTATTTTCTGTAAGCTCTGGCTGTCCGGGTTTTCACTCTGTAGACCAGGTTGACCTTGAACTCACAGAGACCCCAGTTGTCTCTGTCTCCCATTGCTGAGATGAAAGGCATGCCCCATCATTCCTTTAGGTCATTGTTTTGAACTTTGTTTCTGCCATGTCGGGGATCAAGCCCAGGTTCTTGGCATGCTAGGTAAGTGTTCTATCCTTCTGTTTATCTTCCTAAGTTCCTGAAACTAGATTTTGTGGAGTAAAAGAGCCCGTCTAACATCGGATGGCTCTTACCCCCCAGGAAGATGCTGTATCCTCTCCAGTCTGTCAAGCGTGACACCCTTGGATCCTTTCCACAGCTTGCTCAGCACAAGACTTGTTTAATTTCCCAGTTCAAGTAAAAGTTTATGAACCAGAATACATGTGGCTGTGGTTCACAGGACCCACAGTTCACGAGGCAGGCAGTGGTGGTGCACGCCTTTAATCCCAGCACTCGGAAGGCAGAGGCAGGTGGGTCTCTGAGTGTGAGGACAGCCTGGACTAGACAGAGAAACCCTAACTAAGACAGCAGCAGCAATCACCTTCACCTGCTGGGCTAGCTCCCTGGTTCTTGAAGGTAGTTTTAAAAATGTTTTTATTAAATTTTATTTGTGTGTGTGTGTGTGTATATACATGCATGCACGTGCATGTATGCACATGCATGGGTGCACGAACACACATTTGTGAATGTCAGAGGACTTGTAGAGTCAGACATCTTTTGGAAGTTTTAGAGTTCTCTCCTAGTATGTGAGTCCCAAGGATTGACTTCAGTCTGTCAGGCTTGGTGGCAGGGCACCTTTCTCTGCCGAACTACTTGTTCACCGCTAATACTGGTGTTAAAAGAGAACTCATGCATAATGTTGTATGTGTGTGTTGGTGAGTGGCTCCTGAGGTTTGAGCCAAAGGTCTTGGTCATGCCAGGCAAGTGCTCACTTGACATATGGACTTCAGCTGTAGCCCTACTTTACTGATTTACTTTATTTTATCCTATCTTGAGACAGGATCTTACTGAGTTCTCCAGACAGCTTCAAACTTTCAATTCTCCTGTCTCAGCCTTCCAAGTGCCTAGGACTATAGGTGCACCCATCACGCCAGGCCTGGAATACACGAGTCTTAGTTAGGGTTTTACTGCGGTGTTGTTTAGTACACTTGACCTTGAAGGACCCTGGGGGCTTTAACCAGCATTACACCCACCGCCTCAGGCCAAGGCTGGGCCAAGTTCCATTCTCCACCCACAGTTGTTTCTTAAAAAAACTACAGAATGTGCTGACTGGTAGTCACCTGACCCTCTGGTCCCAGATAGAGTTCGAAAGCATGTCATAATCTGCCTATGCTTGCTGCTAACCAATAGATTCAATGGTCAATATGCTTAGCCAGTAAGTTTAAACTGTAACCTTGCTGATGTAATTTGTACCCCTAAAAATATAAAAACTGCTTGTTATAGTCATTCGGGATCACCTTCTAGTCACTCACAAGGGGCTGATTGAGGGTTGACCCCAACACACTGGAAAAAAAAACCTCTTGTGTTCGAAATGAACTCCATTCTCCAGTCTCACTGGGGCAGGGCGGGGGTAGGGGGGTTTCCTGGTAGTTAAGACTCACTTTGAGTCTTACACCTGCCTATGCTGAGGCCCATGTCTGGGTCTGTGACTATGCAGCAGCAGAGGTGTGTTGATGATGTCTGTGGCTCATATTACCATCAAAGACCATGTTGATGTCCAAGGGCTGTAGAGTGCTAGCCCCACACTTCACTGGCTTCTTCACTCAGTGGAGTGGGCCCTGCATACGTGGGCAGCACAGTAGAGCTGGCCCTGGTGGCAGGGGTCAAGAGTGAGCTGGCCCTGAGGTGAATGTAGGACAGCTGGACCTGCCACTTGTAGGTGAGATACCACGCCCCTCCCCCAACTGCTGCAAGTAGGAGAGTTGGCCCAGCTCCTCCCAGTTGCAGCACTCTGGAAAGTGGGCCCCTTACCTCACCTGGGCAGCACAGTAGAGCTGGTTCCGGTAACATGGGCACAGATGAGCCAGCCTTGAGGGCAAGAGAGTGAGAGCTAACCCTGCCCCTTGTTGGCTATGGCATTGGGTAAGCTAGCCCCAGGCAGTGCTGGAAAGCTTGCCCTGGTGGTGTGGGTGTGGGAAAGGTGGTAGGCTGACCAACTCAGCTAACATCCAGTCCCAGATCCTGGACTTTGAGTTGGCCCACCCCAACATCTCTCCTATGAACTGTTGGAGCATATAAAGGGGCCAATCCTGCAGAACCAACGCTCCAGGATCGCCACGACACAGGGCAACTCGGGATATCAGAAGCATGGTGAGGATCCAGTGTTGTTGGTACAACAGAAGCAGAGGCCTCGAACCAGACCAATGACTCACAGCAGTGAACATTTTCAAGTAAAGATGTGCGGACAAGAGTATTCTGTGAGACTCACTGTGACACACTACAACTTCCACTTCAAGATGGTTTTGTTGTTTCTTTTAGGGGGAAGGTTGAAAGGGTGGAGGGCAGATTGGAAGAGTGTACATAAAACTGCAGCTGATCTTGGAGGTCAGAGGTACTAGATCCCTTAGAGCTAAAGTTACAGAGAGTTGTGAGCCACCAGATTTGGGTGCTGAGAACCAAACTTGGGTCCCCTAAAAGAAGAGCAAGTGCTCTTAACTGTTGAGCCATCTCTACAGTCAGTTAAGAGCTCAGGTTAGCCTGGAACTTACTATGTAATAAAGGAGGACTTCCACCTCCTGATCCAAATGCCTCCACTTGCAGAGTTCTGGGCCCACCACACCTAACCTTCAGCACCATTTCCTTCAATGTTTAAATGCTTTTAGAGACACTTGATTTTTATAAGGAAAACAAAAGCTAGAATAAATAATTTTAAATTAAAAATATCTAAGGCTGAAAAGAGACTGTAAAGGAAACGGAGACCTTGTTTCTTGCCCCATCCCCACAGCACTCAGCAGACATTTCAACTCCTACAGGGAAGAGCCCAGTTAAAAAGTAACACGAAGCGGGGGAAGTGCCCTCTCAGAGGGTTAGGGGAAGGGGAATGGGGTGAAGAACTCTGGGAGGAGGGACGAGGAGAGGGGGTAACATTTGGGATATAAATAAAATAATTAATTAAAAAAAGAATAACAACACACCAGCTCCCTTTGCTTAGCACCGTTTATTGTACTAAAGGTCAGCTTTTTTAGAAAACTCAAAGGAGAAAACAGTCTGAGGAACACATTTATAGGATGTCCACGGACAAGTGACTCGTGTCTCCACTTTTTGGACGGCACAGAGAACAGTATTCAAACTTCCAGTTAAATAAGATAAATATTACATCTTTTAGAGACAGAGATAGGTTTAAAAAATAGAACCAGTGTTGCCATAGCTCACTCGAGGAGTGCTGCAGACTCAGGGGACAGTGACTAGAACCAGTGTTGCCATAGCTCACTCGAGGAGTGCTGCAGACTCAGGGGACAGTGACTAGAACCAGTGTTGCCATAGCTCACTCGAGGAGTGCTGCAGACTCAGGGGACAGTGACTAGAACCAGTGTTGCCATAGCTCACTCGAGGAGTGCTGCAGACTCAGGGGACAGTGAGGTCAGTGGGACGTGAATTTAGTTCGATTTTCTGCTCCTCTTAGAGCATCACACAGCACTCGAGCCCAGGACTCGGACAGTCACCCTCAAAGGAAGAGGACAGAACTCCGGTACCGGTATTTACACAGTAATCAATTGTTTGGTCTACAAAGGGAGCTCCAGGTCAGCCTGGACTACACAGAGAAACCTGTCTCAATAAAACAAAAAACAAAACAAAAAAGAGGGGAAAGCAATGAAGCTCAGTGAAAAGTCAGGATATAAAATTGTATATACCTTAGGATCTCGGCTACGACCAAGTGCTTTAACCAATTAAAATATGCCCTACAGAGAACAGGGTCACATGGAGCTGAGAGCGCACAGGAGCAGCTCTGTTTCCTTTCAGGTGACTGTCCTTTCTGGAGTGTGCCACAGTACCCAGGCTTCTCTAACTTTTTCTCTGCCGAGGGGGATTAAAAACAAAAAAATGTGTTTTACAAAATGTTTGATAGAAGTAATGAATGTAGCTGTGACTATCCGTAAAACTACTGCTCGTTCCAGACTGCTCTGGGAACCATTGTTTGGAGCTTCACTCCCTTCTCCGAAGAGCCCAACCGGAAATCCCTGCTCCTGCCAGCAGCTTCCTCAAAGTCAAAAGCAGACTTTCAGGATGGCTCGCCTCTGCCCTCTGACAGTGAGTATGGAAGGCCTACACAGAGTAAGCAGCTGCCGACTGGGTGGAGAGGGCTGACTGCAGCTCAAGGCCTCTCTCCTCAAGCGGGGCTGCAGTATGAACCCGAAATGTTCAACATGGGAACAGCAGAGCAGGCTGTGGTGCACACATGTGCTCCCAATCAGGAATTCAAGACCAGCATCCCCTACTGAGTGACTGAGGCCAGCCTGGGCTACACAAAAGTCTCAAAAAGTTCTTTCTAAAGAGAAGCCGCTAAGCCGTTCCTTTACGTGTACACTTAAGGCTTTCCTCAGACACAGAGCCAGGCCCTGCCAACCCTCTCCCTAAGTACCCAACATTGACGACTGAGGACCACACACATTAGACACTGGATGTCCATCCCAGCGTTAGGGCCTTCCCAGCCTTCCCAAAGCAAGTGGCCCTCTGTTCATATGTGGCAGTATTCTTCAAATGAATGGGCACAGTGCAACTCCTGCTGAAGAGCTTACACAAACATCCTCACGCCTAACGTCCTCCCTTACCAGGAAGCAAAACTGAAAGCACCTTCTGATGAGTGCTCTAGAAAGGGCAGAGTCGGGGCACTTTGCATGTTTATTCTTAAACACTACAAGGCTCAGTGATGTTAGTAAACTTTCTCTTACATGACAGATATTTTACTCCAAGAATGAACCATTTTAAAACCAAAAGAAAGTGACCTGTCCTATGTGTAGATCAATCTCAGACCATCAAGGCTGAAATCCAAGACCAGGCTCCTCGCCCACATGCTGATTCTCAAGGTGCTCTTGGGTCAGCCGCTGTATGTCCTTCTGCACATTTGGGTGGTCTTCCAAATCTTCATAGAGCGACCTGACGATGTCCAGCCTCCTGTAGTTCTCAGGCTTGACCAGGCTTCGCACAACCTGAAGGCATCGCTCTTTCAGGGTATACACTGCAAGGGCAGGAAACCAAATTCTCAGACTCCGGTCACATGACGAGACAGACACCACCAAGCAACAATTCCATTTACCTTGTGACTCTCACTGTAAGGTAAAATAAAAAGTGGAGCACATGTGACCCTGTCCCTTCAGCAGGTCCCACTGTGCTCACACCTGGCTCAGGAAAGTGGCCTGGGCTTTTTTTCAACTAATCAAATGTGAAGGGAGCCTAAGCCTTAAGGAAGCCCAGCACTGTCTGTCTGGAAGAGAGTGTCACATGCCAAGAGACACCAAAACATTGTGAGCCTGGGTGGAGAGTAACCACACTAAGTTACTTGTGAACTCACTAAGGAGCTAGGTATAGTGGCTCATACATGTAACTACAGCACTCAGGAGGCTGAGACAGGTCTCTCTAAATTCAAGATTTGTCTGGTCTACATAAACAAGTTCAGGCAAACCAGGGCAACAGTTAGATCTTTCTCAAATAAAATAAACAAAAAAAATATAATAAATCAGGCACAATGGTACAAAAGCCTATAATCCTAGCACTCAGGAGACAAAGACAGAAAAAATGGTGGAAGTTTGGTCTAAACATAGAGGTGCAGTTCTGCCAGGGTTACAGAGCAAAACCTTTCTTAAGAAACCAAAACAGACCAAGCACAAACCTTTAATCCCAGCATTTAGGCAGTAGACACAGATAGATCTCTATAAGTAAATAAATACCAGGACAGCTTCAGGTACATAATGAGATGTTGCCTCAGGTTGGGGGGGGAGGTGACCAAGAGACAGTTTAGTTGGTAAAGTGCTTACTCTTCAAGAATGAGGACCTGAGTTGAATTCCTAGAGCCCACATTAAAAGCCAGGAATGGTGGTAGCACATACTTAGAATCCCAGTACTAGGGAGGCAGAAAGAATCACTGGGGTTCACCGGGCAGGTCTAATCAGTGAGCCCCAAGCCACTGCAAGTGAGTCCCTGTCTTAAAAAACAAGGCAGGGGCTGGAGAGATGGCTCAGTGGTTAAGAGCACTGACTGCTCTTCCAGAGGTTCTGAGTTCAATTCCCAGCAACCACATGGTGGCTTGGAACCATCTGTAATGAAATCTGATACCCTCTTCTGGTGTCTGAAGATAGCTACAGTGTGTTCATGTACATAAAATAAATAAATAAATCTTTAAAGATAAATAAATAAATAATAAGGCAGACAACTGGAGCAATAATATCTGAGTTTGACCTCGGGCCTTTACACCCCAACAAGATGACTTGTACAAGCATACTCATAACCAATCAAGAGATCAGCTGGAAGAACACACAGACCTGTGTGTGGTCCCCAGCACCACATAGCACCATGGTGGTATATGCCTGTAAATCCAGCAGGAAGATTAGGGGTTCAGGGATCATCCTCAGCTATATACTGAGTTTGAGATCAGCCTGGGAAACATCATTCCCCCCCCCCCAAAAAGCCAAAATAGTAATAAAATAGTCACCAAGGAACTCAAAGACAAAATTTAATTCCTTAATGTTCTTTTCTGATTATACACTTCTTTATTTTTGTTTGGTTTCTGCCCTGAGACAGGGTCTCACTCTGCAGTCCTGGCTATCCTGGAACTTGTTCTGTAGACCAGGCTGGGCTGTATCTGAGATCCGCTTGCCACTGCCTAGGACTAAAGGAATGGCCATGATGCCCAGCCAAAGCATTCTTTTTACTCTCCACTTAGAGGCATGGTCTCAGAAAGTGGCTTGGACTGGCCTCACACTTGCTCTGTAGTCTCTAGTCTTGAACCTGTGATCCTCCTGCCCCTTACCTCCATCCTGAGCAGCCAGGCCCAGCTTCCTGCCGTTCCCCTGTCTTTATTCTGGGGACCCAGGGCACTGGTCTGTAACCAGACCAGAAGTCACAATGTTGCAGGAGATGCCTTGCTTAGCCAGCTTCTTAGGAAGCAGAAGTGGGTTTGAGACACATCTTTGTTCAACACAGGACAGAGGAATAAATACTTCCATTTCATCTATGCTAGAGGCTAACACATTACAATGCTCACCCCTATCTTTTTCAAAGGCTGGGCCAGTGTGGTGACACAGGCCTACAATCCCAGCACTTGAAAAGCTGAGGCAGGCATGGTTTTCTAAGTTCAGGCCAGGCTGGGCTATAAAGCTCCAGGTCGATGTAGGTTTAGAAAGTTAGATCTTATTTCAAAAGAAAAAGAAAAATATAAGATTGACTGTCAACCTGGCAATGTGATGTTGGCAAAAATAGGCTGTCCGTCAACATTGAGGGATGGCACAAACAGTTCCGTTTGGTTAACCAGCAGTCCATCATGGGTCCCTGCATCCCTGAAGAGCCAAAGATGACCTGTCAACGCAAGCAGAAGATGGTAAGAAGCCACATGGGCCTGGGGTATGGCACCTGTTTATAATAAGAAACATTTGCCTCTTCCTCTTTTTAATGCCTTAACAAAGCCCTTCCAAGACAGGAACAAGACAACAGCACTCCTCAGGGAGGAACCTTATGCATGTGCAAACAGGGCTGAAGGGAGGTTCTGTGCTGACAGCAGGAAACAGAGAAAGCACAAGGGGCCTAGGATCTGCAACTATGGAGGGAGAGTGCATCTAGGTCAAGTGAGGGCTGGCAATCTGACCACACACTTGAGCTGTGAAAGGCGACAGTGGGGCCATCGAGAGGCCACAGGAGGGCAGGTAAACAACTACATAGTGAGAGCTTGACTCTGGGAAGGCGCTGAGTGAGAAGGGGCAGGAAGGGTCATTGTGGGGTGATAGAAAAGTCTAACTTCACTAGGTGTTGCCGCACCTGCCAAAATTCTCAAAGCAGAGATCTGCATCTCTAAGTATAGATTATACCTTCATTCTTAAAAATGGGACAGTGCTAACCCAAGAAAAGGAGGTAAACCTCATAGATAAGGCTGTTTCACAGTAGAACTAGCTTAAAATATGGCAATCTTTCATGGAACACAAACTTACTTGAAGACTTAGTGGGTGTTTTGAACTTACTTGAAGACTCAGACATTTTGATTCCTGTTTAGTTCTTCATCAAACACTAAAAAAATTGGTATAAAACCAGAATGCAGCTAGGTGGTGATGGGAAAAGCCTTTAATCTCAACACTTAGGAGTCAGAGGTAGGTGGATCTGTTTAAAGGCAGCCTGTTCTACAGGGCAGTGAAGGCGGCACAGAGAAACCCTGTCTCTAAAAAACAAAAGCAAAACAAAATAAAAAGATGGATTGCTACATACTAGGCCCCTTCTCAAATAAATAAATAAATAAATAGGCGGGGGCTAAAGAGAAAATGACTCATCAGTTAAGAACACTTGTTGCTCCTGCAGAGGGCCCAGGTTTAGATCCCAGCACCCCATGGCATATAAAAAACACTTGTAACTAGTTTCCAGAGATCAGAGCCTCTTGCTTGGCCTCCATACTTCCTATGCATGATACAGATTCATCCTCAAGCAAACACACCTACACATAGGGAAAACCATCACTAGCACTGAAAAACAAACGCTACACCTCCAAATGTAAGAATGTTCTTTTCTCCTCACTATATCAGAGAGAGAGAGAGAGAGAGAGAGAGAGAGAGAGAGAGAGAGAGAGAGAGAGAGAGAGAGAGAGAGAGAGAGAGAGAGAGAGAGAGAGAGAGAGAGAGAACATCAGTTCATTTCATCTTATGGTTTTCATTAAGTCCAGGTATCATGGAGCCCAGACTGGCTTGAACTCCTGATCATCCTGCCTCCACCTGTTCTTCAAGTTACCATGGCTGACCAGGCACATGAGCTCATTTAATGTACCACCATCAGGAGAAAAGTTTTACCAAGATCCATCCTGGATGGTTAGGAAAAGAACAGAAAGTCTGTTCCAGGAGGCTGAGGCAAGAGGTCTGCCAGGGTTGGTTTGTCTTAGTCAATGTTCTATTGCTTCGGGTTCGCATGCAGAGCCTGACCGGTAGGTATGCTGCATCCGAAAGCACCGGTAGAGGCTTGCATTCCTAGGGGTAGGGACAAGGTGGTCGGGCTAGGAGGGAACGCGCCGTGCCTGCTACAGCACCTGCGGCCTAGCGCGCGGTTCGTACCTCGGTAGCTGTGGATACGGCGGCCGGTGCCCGGTGGTAAGGTCGGGTAGGGCTGAGGCTCACCATCAAAGTTGAGCCACAAAGGCAGCACGACGCGCGGGCTGCGGTTGCAGAAGATGACCTGAGAGGGCTCGCGCGAGTTCACCGAGCGCAGAACCGGCGGCCGTGGCCGCCCAGCCTCCATCTCCTCAGGGCCAGGCTCCCCGGCTGCCTCCTCTGGACTAGCTGCCTTCCGAGGCATTAATGGAGCGGGACGACTCCGGATTCGCAAACTGGACGTGGGCGGCGTGTGCGTGCGAGCTTACACGCTCCGGGGCAGGTCTGACGGACCTAAGCGCACTCTGTCCGGCTTGAACGCGGAAATGGCCGCCTAGAGCCCTCCAGTTGGGGGGGCGGGGCAGCACGGAGTCTGGGTTGTGGGCGGGGCCATGGAGGGGCGGGGTCGCAGCGGAGCCCTGAGTTATCACTATAAATTCTGCCTGCCTCCTAGAGTTGCGTTTCTGTTTGTTTCTTTTTCTTTTTTCTTTCTTTTTTTCCCCAAGATAGTTTCTTCGTGTAGTTCTGACTGTCCTGGAACTCACTCTCTAGATGAGGCTGGCCACCAACTTGCGGAGATATGCCTGCCTCTGCTTCCCAAGTACTGCGTGCCTCCATGCCAGGCTTGCTTCAGTTTCTTATAGGGTCTCACTTTGTAGCCCTAGAACTCATTTATGTATACCTGGCTTGTCTTGAACTCAAAGATCTCCCTGCCTCAGACTCCTGAGAACAGAACTAAAGGCAGTTGGATATTTTCCTCCAGAGTGCTGGAATTACAGGCATGTGCCACCATGCATGACCTTATATTTTTGGGGCTTACTTAAATTTCATTTCTTCTCTTAAGATTTCCACAGGTTTACCATATTTCCCCTTCCACCTATGCTTTTTGGGCTTTTTGAGACAGGGTTTCTCTATGGAGCCCCAGCTCTCCTGGAACTCACTCCAGACCAGTCTGACTTCGAACAGCCTGCCTCCCAAGTGCTGGTATAAAAGCCAAGTACCACCACTTCCTGGCCCACCAAGTGCTATTATTTAGAGTTTTTCTTACTGAGGAGTTTGTCTCTATTTTTAACTACAAATTTTAAAATGTTTAGCAGAGTACAAAAGTAAAACTTTCCCCTCATTTTCCATCTGTATTCCCAAAAACAGTACTATCAGCTTTTGGTTCCTTTCAAAAGTTTTTATGCATATGAATAGAAATTTAAAGAATTTTATCTTTTTTCTTTTAGACACAGATTAATTGCATAGCTCCCATTGTCTTGGAGCTTAATATACAGCCCTGGCTGGCCTCAAACTAGCGGTGCTCCTCCTGCCTCTGCCTCCCAAGTACTGGCATTCTAGGTATGTGCTACCGTGACTGGTTCTAAGAATTAGCATACAACTACCACCAAGTGACTTTCGCTGTCATTTACATAGACATTTCTGGCAGAAGCAGCTTCAGACGAGCTTTTTAAAAACTGTATGGGTGTGCAGGCACCAAGCTTGTCCTTGCTGGTGAACAATGGAAGAAAGTTGGACTTCCTGGAGCTGGAATTACAGGTAGTTGTGAGCTGCCTGTTGGGCCTGGGAATAGAACCAGGGTCATCTGTAAGAGCAACCAGTGCTCTTAGCCACTGGGTCAGCTCTCCAGAGCTTCCAAATTCTCTCCTTTTAGTTGCCCATTTTCTAGGTAAATTCTTTGTTTTCAGTGCTGAGAAATCAATCCAGAGCTTTATTTTATAACACACAAGCCACCTACCTCTGAGCTGCACTGCCTAGACCAAACTTAGCATTTTATTTATTGTTTATTCTGTTTAGCACATATCTACTGAATGTGCCATGTAAAACCAGTCTCTGCCTTCAGAATGCTGAAAGGCTCGTTGGAAGCACAGGACAACTCAGAGCAGCGTCTTTGGTTGTAAGAATGGGACGGATGACTAGATGAGTGAGGAAAAAAGATCAAGCGGGGTGTCTGCAGTCCATTGAGGCTCCTTTATTAAGCCTGGGAAACCACCATGAGCAACAGAAACTTGTCGTCATGCTTTAGGAGCAGGTGAAGATATGTTTTATGGGCTGGAGAAATGGCTTAGTAGTTAGAGTGTGCACTTAGGAGTGTGCACTGCTCTGAGGACTCTAGTTCAGTTCCCACACCACATCAGGTGGCTCATAACTGCTGTCACTCCAGGTCTAGGAGATTCAATGCCCACTTCTGACCTTCACAGACATGTGCAAGGCTTCCTCCCCAGATACCAACAAACATACATGATTTAAAAATAAAAATGGGGGGTGAAGAGATGGCTCAGTGGTTAAGAGCACTGACTGCTCTTCCAGAGGTCCTGAGTTCAATTCCCAGCAACCACATGGTGGCTCACAACCATCTGTAATGGGATCTGATGCCCCCTTCTGGTGTGTCTGATGACAGCAACAGTGTACTTACATATATAAATTTAAAAAGAAAATAGGGCTGAGAGTCAGCTTCTTGGTTAGGAGCACTGGCTGCTCTTACAGAAGACTCTGGTTTGATTCCTAGCACTACATGGCAGCTCACAACAATATGGAACCCCAGTCCCAGGGGATCAGATACTTTTGTGGGTACCAAGCATGCAGCTGGCCACACACATACCGGAAGGCAAAACGTACATAAAGACAGTAAAAGAAAAAATGAAATAAAAATAAGAACGAGAGAGAGCTCAGCAATTAACATTACTTAAAACTGCTCTATCAGAGAAGAGATAGTTCCTAACACACATCATGTGGCTCACAACTGCCTAAAACTTCAGCTCCAGGGGATCTGGCACTCTCTTCGGGTCTGTGCAGGCAAACGCATACACACACACACACACACACACAGAGACACACACACACGTGTGCTCACACATATCAAAAAGTAGACACCAATACAGGAAGACACCTAACATTAATATATGGCTCACATACTTATGCACCCCCAACATGCATGCACAACCATTCCCACATATGCCACCCCAATAAAGAGATCCCCTGAAAATACAAGTAGCTGTTTTTATGCACACCACTGTGTACACCTGTACACTCACTCTCTCCTCCCCCCTTTCTCTCTCTCTCTCTCTCTCTCTCACACACACACACACACACACACACAATACCACACACCTTTTAGAGGGCATGTGGTCCTCATGCTAACATAAATTTTGGAGAAACCAGGAATGTTAATCATGCATCAGTGTATCCTTGAAGGAATAAATACCTGCTTTCCACCCAGAAAGGTGGGAGTAGGTGCAATCTGTAGAGCCAGACCTCACCCAAATCCCCTATAATGTTTATCCCAAACTCTCCATCCCTAGATCTTATCTTTATCTTTCTTGGTTAACAGAGCCCACCTTTAGGGATATAGTCTGCTGACCTCTACACCACTAGGCCCTACCTTTATGGTCACATGTGCTTGTGCACCAGGGATTGTATTACATCAGGAAGCTTTCCCCCAAACTGTACTGTGTTTAAATACATTTAAATACGGTATCAGACACTCTACAAGTCTGAACTAGTACTAATTAAGTCGGGCTGAATTGAGCTTACCTTCTTGCCTCACAGGGCTCCTTTCCCTGCCTGCTGTGACTCTTAAAGGGACCCCTAGCTGTCTTCAGATACACCAGAAGAGGCCTCAGATCCCATAACAGATGGTTGTGAGCCACCATGTGGTTGCTGGGAATTGAATTCAGGATCTTTAGAAGAGCAGTCAGTGCTCTTAACCACTCCAGCCCCCCTCTTTTAAGTTTTTAAAGTTTTCTTCATGTCTCACTCACACTAGAAAACAGAAAAGGCAGCACTGTCTTTCTTTAGGAAGCACTCTGGTTGACTGGAGAAAGACATGTTTTTTAATTAACTCAGTCAGGCTGGTCAGAGTGATGCATGCCTTTAATCCTAGCACTTGGGAGGTAGAGTAAGTGGTCACAAATTTGAGACCAGCATAAAAAAAGAACTTAATGTAATTTCCTACAAAGTAAGGTTACCCAGAGAAGCACCTGGACCTCTCAAAGCACCATGTGAGATGAGGAAGTTACCAATGTAAGAGGTCAGTTTCCTTTCCTACAACCAATGTTACCAATGCTCTTTGCAAACCAGGACTTTATAAAGCAACCCGGTACTAACGGACTTAGCATTACCATCAACAAATAAACATACGGTTATCTGTGAGATGAAACATTGAGCACTCATACCTGTAAAGACCATCATTTTGCCCATCTTCTGTCCCTATTCACAGCAGGAACCACTAACTACTAAGCTAACTGCAGAGTGCCAGGTAACTAACACAGCTTTAGACATGCTCCTTTATCCAGGAGATGTGGATAATGAACTTGGGTGTCTGCTAAAGGAATGCTATGAGTTTAGTAATATTAACGAGAACTTAGCCCATGAGAACATCAGGTGTCTCCATTGTAAGATCTATCTTTAAATAAAAACACTGGTTCAGTACAGGCAAAATGCCTGTGATCAGATAGGACCCAGGTTTAAACATTTCATAAACCTTAATCACAGCTTGAAGTTATTTACAGTATTTGTGTATGTGTGCAGGCCAGAAGTGGACCTTGGTTATCTTCCCCTCATTCTATACCTTATCTTTTATGGTCTCTCAGTGAAACAAGCTATGAATCAGCAGGGATCCTCCCACCTGTGCCTTCTCAGCACTGGGAACACAGAACTGTGCTTTATCTAGGTTTTATGTGGGTGTTGGGGGGTCCAACTTAGGTCTCTGGATAGCAAGCATTTTACCAATGAATCTATCTTCCCAGCTCCTTTATACAGATTTTTAGGTTGCCTGTTTTGACTGCAACTTAGCATGTCCCTCCCCTCTGAGCAATGGACTCCAAAGAACCAGTGTTCCTCTAAGAAATCTCCTGCTGGGAAAAGGCTGTTCCTGGTGACAGCCAGCAGGGGATCCTGTTTCCTGGAATATCACAGCATTTTGACTTTCAGGAGACCAAAGCTAAGACAATGACCAGAAGGAAACAGATCTTAATTGTCTCAACCTGTCAATCAAGACCCCTGGAGTTGAACAACCAGTGTCGCATATCAGATGCCCTGAATATCTGCATATACTACTCATAGCAGTACCAAAATTTCACCTATCAAGTAGCAACAAAAATAATTTTATGGTTAGGGGTTACCACACCATGAGCTCCATCAAAGGGTCACAGCATCTGGAAGGTTGAGAACCACTGCTTTAACTGGAATGTACCTTTTCTCCTTTCTTTTCATATCCAAGTATCAGCCACAGTTTTGCACTTATCAGCCTGGGAGCTAGTTTCTTAAAGGTAGGAGTCTAGAATACTCTTCTCTGGAAGCCTTTTCCTGTGGGGCCCTGGATGTCTTGAAACTCAGACATCTAACAACCTCTTCCTCTAGAGCTGGAATTAATGTCCACACCACTAGGTCTGGCCATGTATACCTAATGACTGTTTAAACCTAAGCCTCGTGTAGGAATCCCAATGATAGGCAGGTGTATCACAGAACCTGACTTCCTCTTCCCCACTGTGGCCTCACTGAAGAGACCTTTCCTACTTTTCACCATTACCTAACTGGCTTACTGAGGACAGTGTAACAACTAGATTGTCAGGGCTGCCAGGGCCCCAGGTTCTGACAGCTCAGGTAACAGCCACACAAGTCAGGTGTGAAAAGGCTCACCTGTGCTGGTACTACTGCGAAAGCTTTGGATTTTGTAAAAGGCTGGATAAAAGAGAGCAGGCAGTATTACTTAACATGCCCAAGGTCTAAGCAGGTTTTCTGCAAACACAAGAATACTACACAGCTTGAACCCTCCTAGTCTGGCTCATCAGTGTCCATGACAGCATGCCTTCCTCAAAACACCTGAGTTAGTCAGTCCAGGGAAGGGGCCTCAGGTACTTCTTAGGTTACATGTGTGGTAGTTTGAATATGCTTGGCCCATGGGAAGTGGCACTATTAGTAGGAAAAGCCTTTTTAGAGGAAGTGTGTCACTGTGAGTGGGCCTTTGGGGTCTCATATAGCTCAAGTCTGGCCAGTGTGATGACACCCTCCTGGCTGCCTGTAGAAGACAGTCTCTTCCTGGCTGCCTTCGTATCATGATGTAGGACTCTTTGCTCCTCCAGCATATGCCTGCCTGCAGGCTGCCATACTTTCTGTAATGACGATAATGAACTAAACCTCTGAAATTGTAAGCCAGCCCCAGTAAAATGTTTGCCTTTAAAAGAGTTGCCTTGGTCATGGTGTCTCCTCACAGCAACAAAACCCTAGGACAATATACTCTGAAAATGACCCAAATAATTCAGGATGAACTGTGGTGTAAAGATGGAAATCTGAGAAAGGACAGTACTGAATGTACTTGTCTGGAAGAACAATGGGGAGTGTTAACCTGAGCTATACTCTGAATGTTAAATAGGGCTTGAATAGAGAAATCAGTGTGCACAGACCATGATAATGCCCTACTCAAGGGGAAGTTATCTGTAAGGAAAAGCCTTTAGCAGTAAGTTGGCTTAAGTTTATAGGAAACATAGGAAGTCTTCGATTCTTCTGTTTAAACTGCAGTATTTTCTTGAGAAAATTGGTTTTTACATCTTGTACACGTGTACCCTCATTCACAGGAATACCACAGCATCCATGTGGAGAGCAAAAGACAACCTCTAAGAGTAGGTTCTCTCCTTCTGCCATGCTGATCCTAGAGAGAACTCAGGACTCCCAAGTTTGGAGGCAAACAGCCTATGTGTTAGACCATCCCACAAACCTTGGTATTTACTTTCACAGGATGTTTATCTTATAAAACTAGTAGTCTACCCTAGATTTAGTTAAACTGGGAAGAGTCTAAGATTTCAACAGATCATAAACATCAGGTCTGATTTAATACTGTATCTTTTATTAGAGTCTAACACACCTATATAGTAAAAGTCCTTGGTAGTATCTGCTGAAAGACCAAGTAAATTCCAGGCTGAGCTAGTTCAAGAGTCCAGACAGGAACACTGGCTGAGAGCTGTCTAGGCTTTCAACAGCTAGGGCTGCAGGTTTCCTGTGCTAGAAAGATTCCTACACAGGTTCTCAACAGTGAGCCCCTCTCCAGCTACTCTTGCCACCACAGTCACAGCAGTCAGACAAAGTTGAGTTTATTAGGGAAGCATGAGAGCCACCAATACCCCAAGTGACACAAAGAAAACTGAAAATGTCCCTTCAAGCCAACTGGTGGGTTAGCAACAACATTTTCTGGCAACCACACTGCAGGGCACAAGTCTCAGCCAGGACTGCCCCCACCTCTCACAGGTGGAGAGAAGGCCGACTGTTGACAGAAATCAGTGCAGAGGCCATGGGAGCTGTAGGGAAAGTCTGAGAGAAAGAGATAGAGAGGTGGGCAGGACCTTAAAGAGTCCCAGCCTTTGCCTCTCAACACCTCAAACACATTGACAAGTAGTTCCAAACAATGTTACTGAAAAGGGAAAAAGCCTAATGCTGTTTCCAGAGGTCCCCTGGACTGCTTGCTCCCCCATGCCATATCACACCCCAGGGCACACAGCAGAGCCCAAAGGCCACTTTTGAAAAAAGAAAAACAAGAAAAAGCCCTGTTGCTCTGTAAGGAGAGGAGGAGGAGCAGAAGGCTGCTGGGCCTTTCCCACATGGCCAGTGTTCTGTACAGCAACTTCCCAGCAGCAGCGTGGCACAGTTCTAGGTGAGAGTCTCACCCTTTGTCACCTGTGAAGGGAAAACTGACATTTAGATAAAATGCAAAAGGATTACAGCCATTTTTTTTATAAAAAATCCTATTTTGGATCCCATACAGTGAGAAATGGTAGCAAAGGCAGCTCCAGAGCCATGACACCTAAATCTAGGCAGAGCCCTTAACTTCTACAAGGCTGTGTTAAGCAGAAATGGGTATTCCCTCAGGGGTAGCCTATGACCATACTCACCCTTGCTTCAATGTACTCTATTCTCCGTTCAAGGGCTGTCAATTTCTCATTTAGTGTTGCGAGTCTTGAACGACAAGACATATCTGGTAAAAGGAGACTAATGTTCAGGATTAATGTCACTCCAAACACCCATACCCACACAAACCCTCTGGGCTGAAGATGAAACTTTTCCCCAAGTACACCTGGGGGTTGGGAATATGGTAAGAAGCACTTAAGAATCAACTACTCAGATGCTGTGGAACACTCGGGGTAGTAGGCAAAGACGAGCTACCACCAAAGAAGATCCATGTCTTGTCTTATAGCCAAGGTCAGTCTTGACTTGCAGTGATCCTCCTGTCTCAAGCTAAATTTATGGATCTTAAAAACGTTGCTAAATTTATAAAAATTGTTATAGCAACAACATACAACTAATATGTAAAGGATGTACAAATCGCTTTGTCAAGCAGCAAACTAAAAGTTTCAAGAAAAGAGACCTAATGAGAAAGGAAACATAGAAGCTCTTCAACCTACGGTATATCCCTATAAACCCACTGAAAATTAAACTAGGGATGTGTACTAAATGCACCACACCGAGGAACACCAGCTGTTTCTTGAGCCCACAAGGCTGCGTGGGAACTGTTCCTGTTCCTGACATCACAAGCACACACATGTCACTAGCTCGGGAAGAGATCAAAGCTCAAAACCTGAGTATGGTTTTAGGATAGATACAGGTCAGTTGAGGAGGCTTGTCCTTGACTACTCCAAGTTCAATGCCCATCACTGCAGCAGGGAGGCAGAGTCCAGAGGGCTACAGCCAAAATTAAGGCAAAGAAGGAAGAGGAGGTCCAGAGAGGAAGGTGTCAAAAGCCCACACGATTTTCTCTGTGTGTGTGTGTGTGTGTCTGTCTGTTCGTCTGTATGCCTGCTTGTCTGTCTCTATGCCTCATGCTCATGGATCAAGTTAGAAACTCTCATCTACTACTCCAATGACATGCCTACCTGCCTGTTGTTATGCTCTTTACCATGATGGTCATAGACCTAACCTCTGAAACTGTGAGCCCCAAAATAAACTTTTTTGTAAGTTGCCATGGTCACAGTGTTTGCTCACAGCAACTGAAAAGATAGGAATTGGTATCAGCAAGTGGGCTGTTCCTACAGGCCTGGCCGTGCTGCTTTTTGAAGGAATGTGGAAGACTTTGGAATAGAGAAACAGCTGAACACTTGTAATGGGCAATCTTAATAGGAGCTAAAAATCTGCCCGAGGTTAAATTGAAATTTTGCACTAATTCTGTGGCAGAGGAAAATTCAAGACAGCAACTATAGTGGCTATTTCTGGTTGTCAATTTGACCATATCTGGAATGAACCACAATCCAGAATTGGGAGGCCCACCTTTGATCTTCATCTTGAGGCATAGAGGATAAGAACCTTAGGAAACTAAGGCAAGGAGAGCGCTGATCTCAAGGTCATCTGGGACAAGTAAGTCTCAGATCCTGGTGTGGCAGCACACACCTTTAATCTGAGACCTATATAAGGACACTGGAACAAGGAAGGCTCTCTCTCTCAGCCTGCCTGCATTCTGGGACTTTGCCTGCTTGCCCTGTGGGACTGAGCATCTGCTAGATCCTTGGACTTAACAGCTGCTGCAAGCCATTTGTAAGGGATTGGACTACAGACTGTAAGTCACCAATAAGTACCTCCTTGCTATATAGAGACTAGTCATAAGTTCTGTGACTCTAGAGAACCCTGACTAATATAGCAACTCTGTGGTTGAATTATTACTAATTATTCTTTTGCAGTCCTACAATGAAACAGAGCAAGTGGGGCAAGAAGAAATGCAAAATACACAATTTGAGGAGAAAAAGATGGTGAGGAAATTTAACATTGGAACCAAGGCTTGCGTTGAAAGAGATATGACTGAAGAGAAATGGAATAAGGAAATGAGTACAGTACACTAAAGGCAAGACCACACCCAAGCTAACACTGCAACTGATGAAAGAAAAAGACTCAAGGTAATTTTCTGTTCCTAAAAGGCAACAACGAATCAAAGTTTATAAAAATGTAGGAGCCAGGCTCCACCCCCAACAGGTAGCATAGCCTGGCAGTAGTGGTTTTGTGGCTCTGGCTAGAGTCAGGAAGGATACAGGAAGGGAGCGTGTGCGGAGCCCAGAGCTGCCACTGTGTGAGCAGTGTTAGTGAAGCCTGGACTGCACTGGTGATCCCACTGTGGAGAGCTGCAGACGGAGTGGAAAGTGGGAGAAGCATGCTGCAGTAACAAAGCTGTGAGGAAGAAGCAAATAAGACATTTTGATATCAGGCATAGAGACAGGATTTGGAGTTTGCCTTCCTCCTGGGTTTCCATCTTTTTGGTCCAGCATTTCCTTACTATGCCACGATTCCTCCTTGTTGGAATGGTAATGCATACTCTGCCATTATATGCTCAAAGACCACAATTTGCTTTTTATGAGGGGTTACAATTAGGAGATTGGACTTTTTAACTATATTGAGATCATGGAGACATTTCTTTTTCTTTCTTCCTTTTGGACACAGGGTCTATGTAGGTGGGGGCATGGCTGCCCTGGAACTCTCTGTATTAGACCAGGCTGAACCTGACCTCACAGAGATCTGCCTGCCTCTGCCTCTTGAGTGTTGGGATTAAAGGTATGTACCACTACACATGACTGACTATGGAAACTTTTAAAGTTAGACTAAATTCATTTTTGCATTATATGGTCACAAACCCATGGGACTAAGTGGAATGTGGTAGTTTGAATAGGAATGACCCGTCAGCTCAAAAGCTTGTAGATTAAGATGTAAACTCTCACCCACTGCTCCAGTGCCATACCTGACTACTACCATGTTCCCACCATAATGATCATGAACTCTTATCCTTTGGAACCATAGGCCTGAATGAGCTCCAAAAAAAAAAAAAAAAAAAAAGTTTTCTTTTATACATTGCTTTGGTCATGGTGTTTTGTCACAGCAATGAAAAGTAACATTGTTGGGTTGTAGAGATGGCTCAGCAGTTAAGAGCACTGACTGCTCTTCCAGAGGTCCTGAGCTCAATTTGCAGCAACCACTTGGTGGCTCACAACCATCTGTAATGAGATCTGATGCCCTTTTCTGGTGTGTCTGAAGAAAGCTACAGTGTACTTACATATAATAAATAAATCTAAAAAACAAACAAGCAAACTATCAAACTTTAAAAAAAATCAATATATTCATATAGTTTTATGCAAAAACGCTTTTAAAAATCTGTACATTTATTTGTTTTTTAAAATAAAGTTATTTAAATAAAAAAAGAAAAGTAATATTGTCTCATTGTTTGAACCTTGGAAACTAATCAGTTACCATGTCAACAATATCCAGAGACTGATTGGATCAGTATCAAGCACACGATGGAATCAAGATTCTATCTGTGAAAAGCAGCCTTGACTCTTTCCTCTGCCTCTTCCAATCTTCTTTCAGGACCTCCCCTCCCTTAAAATACCTTTTCTCCTCTGACTCCTTTACCTGAAACCATGATATCCCTTTTCTTTTCAACTGTCCTCAGCAGCTGAGAAGGGAGACAAACGATGGCTACTTCCTACCCTACTACCTCCTGCAACCACGTCTCTATCTCAACCTTTATTCTTTGGGTCTAAAATAGCTGTGAGATCACTCTGCACGACTCCCACACAATGAGTCAAGGCAAGCTAACAACTTTTCATCTCTTCTCTGGCTGCTTCTACAAAAGCATTCACTTTGACAAATCTTCCTACACTCATCCAGCCTCAACTCTCATCATCTTGCCTATCTAATCATTCTTCTCCACCAACACTTGGCTAAAACTTTGCCTCTGAGAGGTCTTACCAGAAAAACACAAGTCTTTTTTTTTTTTTTTTTGTCTAAATAAATCTAAATCCCTAAGGATGAACTTCTTAAGTTACTTGGGTCTTTGGCTGTCACTTTCCCCACTTTAGATAAACAGTTAAAAAATAATAAGTGGGGGAGATGCCTCAGTGGTTAAAGCACTTGCGTAAGAGCAGGAGTTCAGACATCCAGCACCTCACATAAATGCTGGCAGGCAGGGCAACCTGCTGCAATTCTAGCCTCCGAAGGCTGAGATGGGATAATCCTCAGAGGAAGAGAGCTAGAAAGGCTAGACTTCGTATCATTGAGCTGTGAGTTTGACAGAGACACCTGCTTTAGTGAATAAAGTGGAAGAGCTTGTGCACAATACATACACACTGACACTCCCATACACACCCATGAAAAAGACATTCGCTCATTCTCATTAGTTTTTCAAACTTAATTTTTATAATCTGTTTTCATACTTAGTTTCACTGACATGTAACTCACATGCCACACATCATTCACCTGTAAATGTGTGCACATTGCTGGGATCTTCTTTTGAAACCTTACTATCTGCTCTTGCTGCCTCCTCTAGTTCCCAAATCTAACTTACAATGACCACCCTAGCAACCTTTAGAAACACGTTACCTTAATTTTACATTTTTGTGTATGTGTGTACATGTGCTCTGGCACATATGTGCAAGTCAAACGAAACTTTTGGGTATGGTTCCTTCCTTTAGCCATGTAGATCCCAGAGATTGAACTCAGGTCATCAGGCTTAACAGCAGGTACCCACTGAGTCATCTTACTGGCTCAACACTGTCACTTCTGTCAGGACTATCCAACATGCCCAGAGTTCCATTTACTTGGATGTTTGGAAGCTCAAAGGCAAACAATCTCCCTGACAGTTGGATTTCCCAGGAAAAGAGATACACAGAAACCACTGGAAAAGCGATCCAGGGAGGGATCATTCCTAGAGAACTGTGTTGTTACCTGTTAATCTGGTAAATCAATCAGAACCTCAGAATGATACCCTGGAACTGGCTTACATAGATTAACACAACTGAGGAAGACAAAGCGCCCAACTCTAGACACAGGCTCTGAACTATGCTTGAAGTTAAATATGTTTGGTACATAGGCTAGGTGTACCTCAGAGGTAGAATGCCACAGCACATGCTTAAGGCCACACCAGAACCTGCTGTTTTAAATATAAATAACAGGAGGGCATTCAGCAACTGGGCAACTCTGGACCCTGCATTAAAGTATACTTTGTTACCACTCAATAAAAGCAGGTCTTATCAGGGTATCATGCTTGTATATCCACAGCATCACTGCCAACAATAATAGATGATATCCTCTCTACAGTTATTATTAAAGATTTATTTTATATATGTGAATACACTGTCACTGTCTTCAAATACATCAGAGCAGGGCATCAGATTCCATTACGGATGGTTGTGAGCTACCACGTGATTGCTGGGAATTGAATTCACAACCTCTGGAAGAACAGTCAGTGCTTCTAACTGCTGAGCTATCTCTCTAGCTCCTACATTTATGTATTTATCTATCTATTTATTTATTTACTAGGTAAGTTCTTTCTTACATAGCCTGGCCTATCCTGAGACTAAAACTTAACAATCCTTCTACCTGTTGCTTCCCAAGACCTGGGATTACTAAAATGGTTCACTGCAGTTGGCTTTCTTTCTCTGGATTATTTCATATACCACCTTGTCACAGCAAGAGTTAGTACTAGCTTTATCTCAAAGTGTCTTCAGGGCTTGTTTGGTGAGTGTTGGGGTGTGATGGTGGAGGGGGTCTATTCTATTTCCAGACAGTGGTTCCTTATATAGTTTAGGCTAGATTGAAACTATGTAGCCCAGGATAGCTTTGAATTGGAAATCCTATCTCAGCCTTCTGAGTTCTGGAATTACAGGTGACTGCCAATATACCCAGGGTAGTGGCTAGTCCTAGTTGTCAATTTAACTATATCTGGAATGAACTACAATCCAGAATTGGAGGGCTCACCTGTGATGCAGATCTTGAGGCTGGAAGACACAAGTTTCTGACCTGGATCTTGGCATGGAGGTCTTGAGGCATAGTGGCCATGAAAAGCTTAGGCCCAGGCAAGTACTATCATCACAGCAAATCCCCTTAAAATATAGACATTCTATAAGTTCTGTGATTCTAGAGACCTCTGACTAATACAGAAGTTGGTACTGGGAGTGGGGTATTGCTGTGATAGGCCATTCCATGCTTTTGTTTGGAAAAATGTGAATTTGGGGACTTTGAATTTTAAAGCAGTGGAATGCTTTAAATGGGGCTTAATGAGCTATCCTAGTACAGATATGAATGACTGTTACTGAGAGTGATTTGAACTATGCAGAACTGGCCCAAGAGGTTTCAGGGGAGAATTTCAGTCTGTGGCCCAGAGACTGTTTTTGTGGTATTCTGTTAAAGAATGTGCCTAATTTTTGCTCTTGTCTTAAGAGTCTGCCTGAGGCTAAGGTGAAGAGACTCAGATTAAATGCACTGATTAAAGTCTCATACACCCATCATAAACTTTGTTCTCTGGTTAAGTCTCATGAAGAACATTTTAAACAAGCATAGCAAGCTGAGAAAGGAAAAATATAAACTATATGGTTCAAATATTAAAGAGGCACCAGGAAGGGAAATGGAGCTGAATCCTGTGTTCAAGGATACTAAATTGAATTAAGGGACCTTGGTTCAAGATCCCACCCAGCTAAAATTAGGTCCAGGCATGGTAATACAAGCCTTTAATTCCAAGAGGCAAAGACAAGCAGATCTCCGAGTTCAAGGCCAGCCTAGACCAAGTGCTAGGTGAGGAAAAATTTAAATACAGGCTTGGTGGATCACTTTTAATCTCAGTGTTTAAGAGAAGGTATGCAGATCTCTTTGAGTTTAAGGTCAATCTACAGAGCAAATTCCAGGAAAGCCAACCTTAGGCAGAGAGGGAGTTAGAAAACAGAAAGCTGGTAATAGAATAAGAAGGGCTGAGGTCTAGCCTCAGCAAGCAGCATAACACGGCAACTTCAGCCACGTGGATCTGGCTTTAGAGTTCAGAATAAAAGGGACTACTGGGACAATTGGTGCTGGTTAGCTGGAACTAAAAAAATTAGTGGTAATTAAAAAGACACCAGCATCACTAAGGTGAAATCTGGGAAGTGTTTTCTGAGAGCACAAAAAAGGTGTGTTCCAGAAAGAGTAGCCAAGGTTGTGCTATCTTGTGCTGCAGCTGTACTTGGTGATGTGTAAGTCACCAAGGTGGTACTTGTTTTGAAGGCATGAAGGGGTCATGGAGAACAGCTGAGGTTTGGCACTGTGAGAGGCTAGTCCATCGGTGAAGGTGCAGTCTCAGTTGCAGTTGATAGCCCAGGACTGAAGGAATCATGCAATGGAGTTGGGGCTTGGCACCATGAAGAGAGCATATAAGAGGTACTGATAAAGCCTAGTTGCAGTAGAAGAGCCCGGAGTATTGGAGATGCCAGTACTATGGGATGATCACCAAGAACAGAAGCAGCAGTGGAGTAGATCAACTTGAGCTTAAGAGTGTTACAGAGGGCAGAGGTGGAGAAGTGAAGCTAGCCCTTTGGAGGAGCCCAGAAGATGTGTGGATTCCATACACTGAAACAAGAAGCTGTAACATTGAAGTTGCTTTGGAGACACCAAGATGTTCAAGATGCCAGAGCTGTGGGCTATCTGCTGAGGAAAGTTGCTAACAGGGAGTGAAACCAGCCTAGGACAAAGAAGTTTATTGTTGTCAACAAAGATGAAAAAAAAGAGTTGGAGATCTTTAACATCAGCCATGGAGATGCAGAGTTTGGAGTTTGCCCAGCTGGTTTCCTGTCTTGCCTTAGGGATTACAGTTAAGTGATTGGATAAATCTCAGGAGAGACTTTGAACTTTGGACTTTTAACATTGTTGGGACTGCAGTAGACTACGGGGACTTTTGAAGTTGGACTAAGTGTATTCTGCATTATGCTATGTTTAGGTGTGGCCCCCACAGACTCACGTGTTTGGACAAGCCTATGGGGGGCCAGGGAGTGGCACTATTAGAAAGTGTGGCCCTGTTGGAGTAGGTGTGTCATTGTGGGTTTTGGTATATGGCCTCCTGGCTGCCTGGAAGCCAGTATTCTGCTAACATCCTTCAAATGAAGATTTAGAATGCTCAGCTCCACCTGTACCATGCCTGCCTGAATGCTGCCATGTTCCACCTTGATGATAATGGACTGAACCTCTGAACCTGTGAGCCAGCCCCAACTAAATGTTGCCCTTATAAGAGGTGCCTTGGTCATGGTGTCTGTTCACAGGAGTAAAACCCTAACTAAGACACCCAGCTCTTGGCTTGTTTTTGAAGTCAAGTTTTAGTTCCTGAATGAGCCTTGGGAGGAAAGAGTCTGAGATCTGCAAGAAATGTTCCTTTTTTCTGCATTACAAGGAAGAAATCTCTGCTGGGATGTTGGTATCACATGTGTATGAATCACATTTTACAGAGGACAAAACTGATTTGGGGTTTTCTGCTGCATTGTAGATTGGGAAAATGAGTGGGATTTTAATTTTTTAGGAGCAACAAGAAATTGCCTACACGGCTGTTATAGTCTCTGAAGAAGATATTAAAGACCCTATGTCTGGCGTCATTACTAGGTGGTTTTTGAAACAGTTGAAATTAATACTTTAAAGAAAGGAGTAACTAATTAGAAGGCTGAAACCCATTATGATACACAATTAGAAGCTAAAGCAATTTAACTATTTGCTAAGCCTTTAGGCAAGTTCCTGGATGACAACTCCCGCATGATACATGAACTGACAGAGGCATCATTAGGCTGAGAAGTTCTGAGTTCTAAGGAGAAACCAGTCTGGTGGTGTGGCATAGATGACTTAGAATTGCATGGAGTATAATGTTCCATTCTACACCCTTACCATACTTCCTAAGTTCTGGTATGAATCTGAGGTTTGCACCATTTTAAGATTATCTAACTTAGTGGTACAAAGACTATAGTTTAATTTGAAGAGGCACTTGGAGTTCTTTAAAAATTACAGCAAACCTAAGTTCCTACCCTGACACAGGGTAAGTAAAAACATGATCTAAAGGCAGAATATGTATCATTTCTAGACTGCTAATGATTGTCTGAACAACTTTTAGTATTGCAGTTAATTCCAGCTTGTGAGAGGGCAGTCACAATCTGTGGTTCCATTTCAGTGTTGGACAACTGCCTGAACCTGCGGCCACAGATGATGTCACACAGTCACACCTAACACTGCTCTGTATTGTGGGTTGTGTGAACTTTCTAAAAAAAAAATTATCACAGACTACTGGTCTGCATTTTTAGACTCTTCCCTGATTCTGAAGCTAATGTGTGCAAAAACAAGTATAAAGGGGGAGGGTGTTATTTTAAAATCTATTTTTATACTTAATTAACAAATTCAGCATGCACATTGTAGCCCAGCTGTGTCAGATGGTATAAAATATGTAAATAAAGTTGGAAGGCTGAAATGGAAAAATCATTTGATCAAGTTGGAGACATAAGCCTAAGCAACATGATGAGACTTTTCCTCAAAAAGGGGAGAAAAAAAAAAGCAGGGTGCAATGGTGCAGGACTCAGGAGGCAGAGGCAGCCTACATAGCAAGCTCTAAGCCATCCAAGGCCAGCCTGGTATCAAAAGGTCTTGTAGCAAAACCTTATCTCAAAAAACAAAACAAAACAAGACAAAACAAAAAACACCAAAACAAAAGCAAGCTTTCAGACTGACAGTTCCATAGCAATTATGTAGCCATCCAAGGAAAGTGGAAAAGCTTACTAATAGATATGGAGATCCTCCTATCCCACCCCCAGAACAAAAAGGTAATAAACTAGAAATGAAAACAAGGACAGGTCATGTGACACCTGTAATCTCAGTCAGGGAAGCAGATGGAGGACAAGCTTGAGTTCATGTGAGATGCTCTTGGCCAGATCGGGTACACCATGGCACCCTATTTCAAAAACAAACAAACAAACAAACAAACAAAAAAAACACACACACACAAAGGAGAGAGGATGAAGGAAGGAGGGGAGAAAGAAGAGTGAGGCTAGACAGATGAGAAAGAGAAAAAAATGAACAGTACTAAGAGATGTAGAATTATGACAATCAGCAGTAGTGTATACCTAAGCACCTCAGAGGAAGATTCAAAGTTCTAGATTATCCTAGAAACTAAGTGAGACCCTGTCTTGACAAATTTTGTCCGTAATAAGACATACTTTCTTAGGGTATGCATATCAAAATATATGTGGACCAAGCTTTAATGTAGCCAGGCCTGTATATAGACACAGGCCTATAGTCTCAGCTACATAAATGAAGCAGGACTTGAGCCTGGCCAGGGGTTAGCGGACAATTTGTTGCACAGTGAAATAACAACTCAAAACCAAAATAATGTTTATTACTACAGGCTGGTAATATAGATTAAGTAGCATACTGGATCCCTAGCACCAACACACACACACACACACACACACACCCCTCAAAAACCCAAAACAGCCTCTTGTGCACACACCTTTAATTCCAGAACCTGAGAGGCAGATCTCCCCGAGTTTAAGACCACCCTGGTTTACACACATTTGACTTCCTGGTCAGCCAAAACTATATAGCAAGTCCTTGTCTCAAAAAAACAGAAACAAACCTAGAAACTTTCAGGTTTTGATTGTTCCATGACTGTTAGGGAACATCTTACTGATGAAATTCAGTTAAAACGAAGTTGCTGTTACTAAGACCCAGATTTGTAACAGTGAGATGTTACAATCACTCTTAAATTTTGAAAAGCAGACCCAACATAACAGGACTTTTGGTGCTTTGCTGATTGAAAGTCCACTAACACTTTGGTTAGACACGGTATACACTGTATATCTCTGATATTAATTCCTACCAGACAAATGAAGTCTTATAATTTTGCTTGTTAAAACATTCTTTGTGAGTGGTGTTTCCAACTACTTTTCACTGCCTCTCCCGAATAGGCCAAAGACTCAAACCCATGATCCTACACAGTCCATCCTGCCCCACCCCCAGCACAAAACACTTTAGGTTTTTGTTTTCTTTACTAGACTGGCCTTAACCATGGCAATTCTCTTGCCTCAGCAAGGAAGGATTACAGGTATAGACCATATTAGGCTATTTTAATTTCTTTCATTCTTTTCTACTTGAGGGAATGTTTTTCAGTAAGGAATGCTGTTTAAAGAAAAAAGTGAAAGATTCAGTTCTCTGGCAACATAGGAGAAACCAACTATGTGAACAAACATTGAAATAGTTTACACAGAAGGTATAAATTCAAAAAGTGCAATTTAGTTGTAGAGTGCTATTATCACTCACCACAAGGTCCTGAGACAAAACAAAAACCTCCACAGAAAAACTAGACATTCTTGAAATGTTTTAATTCAGTAAAAAGCAATCTAATTCACTGGGTCTAGCTGCAAACCCACCTGCCTTGCCACTGAATCCTGTTCCCTTCTCTTATACTCATTGAATCAGTTTCTTTTGGGGATATATGAACTCCTTTACTGACTACAGTTCTCTACTATAACCTTCACAGCTACCGATGGGTGTGAAGCTACACCACTGACATATACATTTATGCCTTCTCTCATTAACTGGTATCTTTAACCTCCATTCCCTGTTTCGAAAAATCCATGTAAGACTATAGAATCCTACACATTTTCTAAGTCCACTTCTAATGCCAAAACTTGGGAAGCAGAACCAAGAGTCATCACAAATTAGAGGACATTCTGATCTATAGAGTTCCAGGCCAGCATAGACTGATAGACAGTAATTATCACAGGAGGGGAAGGGGGGAAAGGTGAGGAACCAAGGAGTTCTAGCAATTTCCAAGACTCAAAACCAATAGAGTAGGGGACATGGAGGATGGATGGACATGCTGTATTTAAAGGTGGGTGGGTACTATGGTACCACTGTGGGGTCAGAAGACAACTGTGGGAGCTGGTTCTCTCCTTTCACATTGTGGGTTCTGAGGATTGCATTCAGGTTGCCAGACTTGGTGGTTTTTACCTGAAAGCCATCTCAGTGCCTGAAAGAACTCCTTTGAATACAGACTTTTTAAACATTGATAGTCTTCCCTCATGTGTCTTTGTCATATCCTCTGGAACTGGAGTTAATGGACAGCTGTGAACTGCAACATGGGTCCCAGGATTTGTACCTAGGTCTTTTGGAAGTGCTCTTAACAGCTGAGCAATCTCTCGAGCCCTAGAAAATGGTTCATTTTTGTGGCTGTTTTGAGGACCAAGCTGGCTTCAAACGCATAACACTCTTCCAGCCTTCATCTCTCTCAAGTGCTAAGAGTACAGGTGTGAGCCACCAAAATCAGCAGGAAAGAGTTACCATGTTTCTCACTGCCATCAGACCTGTGTAAGAACCAGTTACGCCCATTTGTTCTATCAGGCTGGACTCAAACTCTCTACAAAGCAGATGACTTTGAGTTTCCTGGTCCTCGGGTCTTTGCTTCCTGAGTGCTGCTATTGGAGACACGGGGTGTGTGTACTCCCGTGCACGAGCTAGGCCAAAACTCTATGCCTAGCCCCTTAATGATGTGTTTGTTTTGTTCTTTTCTTAAACAAACAAAAAACAACCAACCAACCAAACAGACCAAGAGAGAAAGAGAAAGGGGGGAAAAAACAACCCAGAGAAAACTCTTTCCTTTCTAAGGAGTGGGGGATGCCAGGGTCTTGTGCATGACACTCAGGACTCCAACCCCTGAACTACACCCTGTCACTGAAGCTGTTGCTTTGTCACCTTCCATTATACTACTTAGGACTCATCAGGTCTTTAGCTAGAAAATAATGGATTCATTTTACTTTCTTTTTTCAAAATACAGCACTCTTTCTCAAAGATGCTGAAAGTTCCTAATTAGTAGAACCAAAGTACTCTAGTTGAAAAAGATCACTGGATGCCATCTGCACGTCTTGTATTGTGTAAGAAAGTCCCTGAAGGAACCCTTCCGGAGACCATAAGGAGTCTATGACAATTTTCAGTCCAGAAGGCTCGGAACAAATGCAGAAAGAAATCAAGACTGTCACCAGCCGGCCACACCTAGGAATAGTTTTTGGAAAAGTGGACTCTGCTGACAGCATCTGCCATGTTAAATCCGAGGAACCAGACAGAAGCATCCAGAATACATACCATGAAGCAGATACGGGGCTATAAAAGGCATTTCCAAGGCCCGAGAGGGTCCCATCCCTTACAACCCTCAGCATTAGCACCAGAGAGCCGGGGATGAATGAGCGGCAGGGGAATGGTTAAACGGGAGCAATAGAAGGCATGACATTAAGGGGTTTCCGACTTGATCCTGAAGGAGATGGAGAAGTATCAGCAGTGTCTTAGCAGTAAGCATGACCGTGACACGGATGCGCACTGCGTGCCAAGTGGAGACTGGCAAGGAAGCGCAGTGCAAACCAAGACAGATGATGGATGGGCCTAAGAGGCTGGGCAGTGGGCGTGCTGACGTGCGCAATCAGGTCATGGCAATGGGCAGGGTAGACCCACGGAAATGTCCTAGAGAGGCTCAGGGTGAGGGGACTGGGGCTGGCGGGGAGCGAAAGAGGAAGCGAGTAGCCGGACGGCGCGCCTCTCCTCAGCGCCGCCGGCCCCTCCGATGCCTCCCTCCTCCCAGCCTCCCCTGCTCGCCCGCTGACCGAAAGAGTTGAGAAAGTCCGAGATTTTCTTGATGCTGCTAGTGATGATCTCAATGTACTCCCGGTTCGCCCAGTCCTGGTGAATCTCCCGCTGCACCGGATCCTCTTGTCCCGCCATGGCGGCCGCCTGAGGAAGAGTGACTGCGCAGGCGCCGCGACCTCCACAGACCTCCAGTGCGCCTGCGCTGCCAGCCCGCACCCAAGTGTTCGAGCCCCAGAAAGCCCTGGCATAGCGGCGCGCGTGCGCAGACTATCTCCCTTTACCCAGCGCTCTAGCTTGGCTCCCACGCTGGGGAAAACAAGACTCCTCCACTCGCGATGTGAAGATTGAGAGCTACCCTGTCCCCGGCTGCACACACCCGCTGATCACTAGCGGGTCTCGTCGTTAGGGGGCGCCCACACGCTCCTACTTCCACCTAGGGTTGCTTCAAGCTCTCTTGCTCCTTGTCAGAGATGGGCACAGTCGACGAATCCCGTTTATTCATGCTTGGTTCACAACTGTTCACTCTCGTTTTCTTTTAAAATTTGTTTTTTTTTTTTTTTTGTTTTAAAGATTTATTTATTTTTATATTTTTATGAGTACACTGTTGCTCTCTTCAGACACACCAGAAGAGGACATCAGATCCCATTACAGATGGTTGTGAGCCACCATGTGGTTGCTAGGATTTGAACTTAGGACCTCTGGAAGAGCTGTCAGTGCACTTAACCTCTGAGCCATCTCTCCTTAAAATTTGTTCTTATTGTTTGATTTTCAAGACAGGTTCTCTCTGTTTAGTCCTGGCTGTCCCTGAACTCACCCTATAGAACAGACTGGCCTCGAACTCACAGAGATCCGCCTGGCTGCCACTGCCAAGCTAAAATTATTTTATTCTTATTATGTGTGTGTGTAAGCGTCCATGTGACACAGCACGCGGGCAGAAGTCACAGGACAATTTGCAGGAGTGGTTCTCATCTTCCATCTTGTAGGACAGAATGTAGGTCACCAGGGTCTGCGGCAAGTATCTATATTGATCAAGGCATCCCACCAACTCTGAATCTCCATATTTATCAAATGAGAAAAATAAATGTTTAATTTTAATATCCGGTGATGGACCGGCTGAAGCAAAATGGTAAGTCACAGTGCAAATTAATGCAACTTCTATCAAGAGCTGCAAGAACAATCTCCAACCTTTTCACCTAATCATTTAGGAACTGGTCCTGGTCATACATGCTTGTAATGTCAGCACTAAAGAGACTAAGGCCTGTCCTGAGTATAATGCCCAATGAGAAAACCACTTTAATCGTAAGAATTGGGCTTTGGGGTAATGTCTGCTATAATCATAGCAGTAAAGGCAAACTATGGTAGGGTTAACCCATGTGTGGTGGTTTGGCCTGCATAAATCTTCGAATGCTTGGCTCATGGGGAGTGGCCCTATTAAGAGGTGTGGCCTTGTTGGAGTGGGTGTAGAGGTGTAGTGGTTGTAGGGGTAGGCTTTAAGTTTTCCTAGTGTTCAAAGTCTGTTTAGTGTGGAATCAGAGCCTCCTCCTGGCTGCCTTCAGATCAAAATGTAGAACTCTTGATTTATCCAGCACCCAGCTGGCCTGCTGGATACCATACTTTCCACCATGATGATAATGGACTGAACCTTTGAAACTGTAAGTCATCCTTAATGAAGTCTTTGCCTTCATAAAGTTGCCTTTGTCATGGTGCCTCTTCACAGCAATGGAAACCCTAAGACACCATGACACTATGTAGATTAGGCTGGTCTCAAACCCAGAAATTCACCTGCCTCTGCTTCTAGAGTGCTGGGATTAAAGGCATATCCTATTGTTGAGAGCCGTTTGTGCCACACCCAAAGATGGCGCTGGCTTCCCGCCGATGACTCAGCAAACAGCTGTTGCCCAGCCTGAGAGACGTAGTGCGCATGTACCACAGACGTCACAGCCCGCTCTCGGGGCATGCTAATGAGCTACTGGAGGGCGCACCAATCAGGTAGCAACATGAGTCTCCTGGGCATATATAAGCAGTGCATTTTTCTTCCACGTGGTCCCCTGCTCAGAGTGCTGTACAATAAAGGTTGGTCGAAGAAGAATCCTGTTGTTGTACGTTGTTCCTGCCGGTGGGACGTGGGGCGCACGACACCCTATGACCAACCAGTGTCAAGATATAACATTTTAAAAGTTTTAACTTAGGCATCTCTTTTGGGGTAGCACCTTGGGAAGGGAATGGAGCTCCTGGAGTTGGTTTTCCAGAGCCTGATGTTACAGAAACCTGAGCCTAGCCTAGCCCAGCCCAGGTCTTTCTGCTTCTTGTTCCCTGTGTGATTTCTTTCTTCCTACATATGCTCTTGCCATATGTAGGGCAGGACCAGGGGCAGTGTTTTGTTTTGCAATGTGCGTGCATTTCCTGCTTCTTCTTCTTCTTTTTTTTTTTTAAGATTTATTTATTATATATACACTGTAGCTGTCTTCAGACACATCAGAAGAGGGCATCAGATCTCATCACAGATGGTTGTGAGCCACCATGTGGTTGCTGGGAATTGAACTCAGGACCTCTGGAAGAGCAGTCAGTGCTCTTAACCACTGAGCCATCTCTTCAGCCCGCGTTTCCTGCTTCTTAAGATGGCTGGCTCAGGTATTTCACTGTAATTGGTTAATGTAAGGAAACTGGTTTTGCTGGATCCCAGTGGTGCTAATCACAAATGGTACCTCCTAGATCATGTCCCCCAGATCTGGGCAGACTGCACAGAGGACTATGTACAGATTGTAACAACAGTATTAATACCTCTTTATTCAGTAATTCTAATTATCTAATCTTAGCTTTGGGGACTTCCATATTTAATGAAAATGATTCTCAGGAACCTCAGTTTCGTTTGACTTTTAAATAGTAGCCATCTCTGAATTAGGAGGAAGAGAAAAAGATGTAAATTCAAAAGCACTTGCCTCTCTTCCAAGTCTCATACTTTTCTACTCTCTCTGGTTCCTGATTTCCATCTAAATTCTTTTTCTTTGACTCCTTCTGTTATGGGTATAAACGGACACATAGTGGGCACTAGACAGACACCTGAAGACTGTAGGCCTTCCAAACCCAGATCTCTGCCTGACCCCAGTCTTTGAGTCCTTAGTCTCAACTAACATTACCTCAAAGTCCATCCTTAAGGTTAAAGTGTTTTTCCCATTGTGCTTTTCTATGTGTTCCACTGGCCTTAAACTCTGGCCAGGTATCCTGCTTAGTCTGAGTGGTGAGGTTACAAGTGTGTACCAAAACACCCAGCTTGTCCAACAGATTTTTAAATCAAGAATCCTACAATAAAGGAAATGCAGGGCTAATTTTGTGTTTAAGGAAAGAACAGTATGGGCTGGAGAGATGGCTCAGTGGTTAAGAGCACTGAGTGCTCTTCCAGAGGTCATGAGTTCAATTCCCAGCAAGCACATGGTAGCTCACAACCATCTGTAGTAGGATCTGATGCCCTCTTCTGGTGTGTCTGAAGACAGACAGTGTACTCGTATGCATAAAATACATAAATAAATCTTTTTAAAAAGAAAGGAGCAGTGTGTTGTTAGTTCATCAATCCTTGCTCCAAGCACGTGCATACCATGAGACTGAAATTACTGGGAGTGGGGCAACTCCTGCATTCCACAGCTGTCCATGCTAATGAAAATGCTGCTCACAGTGGGCTATGGTAAACTGTCTCAGTGTTGGACAGGAGCAGAAGCATCCTGAGGTTTAACAGAAGACAGAACTAATTATGGTGCTGGAGAGACTGCCTAGCAGTTGAGTACTTGATAATCTTGTAGAGGACCCAGTTTCTAATGGTCCTTTTCTGGCCCCAAGGTCTCCTGCACAGATATATTGCACATAAACCCACACAGGTAAGCATAAACTTGAACATGATCTTTTGAAGTTAAAGAAGACAAGTTCAGTTAGAAAGTTAAGGGAAGGGCGGGAGAGATGGCTCAGCAGTTGAGAGCACTTCATGAGGTTCTGAGTTCAAATCCCAGCAACCACATGGTGTCTCACAACCATCTGTAATGGGATCTGATGCCCTCTGCTGGTGTCTGAAGGCAGCTACAGTAATAAATAAATCTTTATAAAAGAAAAAGAAAAAAGAAAGTTAAGGGAAGTGTGTGTGTTTTTTTTTTTTTAAGATTTATTAGATATAATACACCATAGCTATCTTCAGACACACCAAAAGAGGGCATCAGATCTCATTACAGATGGTTGTGAGCCACCATGTAGTTGCTGGGATTTGAACTCAGGACCTACGGAAGAGCAGTTTGTGCTCTTAACCACCGAGCCATCTATCCAACCCCCCCCTTTTTTTTTCTTAACAGGTGAGCATTTATAATTCTCTTTTCTTTCACTGAAATCCTTCCAGTGCAATAAAACTGGAGCAGAGTGAGCAAGGGTATAATGAATAAAGGTTAACTTAACACTAACTACAGGTTTTGGAACTTGACCACAGCGTTTGACATGGGGGAAAGGGGTGTCCTCTATGCTCCTGTCAAATGCCCACGGGTGATATTTGTGGAGGAACTGAAGGTGTTGCTGGAGCTGTCCTGCACCAGAGGTCTTCTAGAAGGGCGTCTCTAGCCACATCCCCACTCCACGCCCTTACCCGCCTGGCCCCTGCCTCTGGGGTCCTGAGTCACAAAGGCGGTTGCTAGGCGCCGAGTGGAGAAAAGATGCGGCATCTACCCTGGAGCGTGCAATCCGCGTGCGGTTCAATAGGTGAGTCGCTGCCCAGATGGTGATGGTGGGTCCGGGCCGGGCTCCCACCGCTGCCCTGGCCTTGGCCAGGGATATGTGGCTCCCGCTCCAGGGGAGGGACTTCCAGGGAGACAAGCCTGTTCTCCAAGCACTCTAGCCTCTCTTTTCACAGTTCATGAGGACTGCAGCTGCACTTTGGCGCTGCCGTCCCCTTTCCCAGGTGGGGAAATCGAGGATCCGGGTTCCTTAGAAGGAAGGCGCCAATAAAAATGATGCCTCTTTGGACAGGGGAACCAAGTGTTCCCTGTGTGGGGCTAGAACAGCAGCTTATGTAGAACTCCTAGTTCACCCTCTACCTCTCTCTATTCCGTGATGCCGGAGACTATGGCAGAGCCATTTTTGTTGATACCTTGTGTGAAGGATGGAAAGACCTGAAGTCCAAAGCCCTCCCATCTCTATTGATTTAGCCTGGATATTTGACAAAGCTGTTTCCTTTCGCTGTTTTTTAGGAGATGAGTCTATAAGTGGATTTTTCTTTTCAAAAAATATTTAGAAGGGTTAATACTGTCCATCCACCTTGCTATGGCAGTGTAGCCGATGCCCCCTCTAGGTTTTTAATTTTTTCAGACAGGGTCTTAACCCCTGCAGCCCAGGCAGTTGTTGAACTCATAGCAATCCTGCTTCAACCTTTCAAGTCCTGAGATGGCAGCGTTGGCTACGTGCTCTTAAACTTAAGCTGTAGTCCATGCAGATATATGAAACATAGCAACCTGAAAAGGGACTGCACAGACTGAGAAACACTTATCAACTGGAGGAAACCCGAAAACTAACTGCGTCCTAATCATTGTCAAAGGGCACTTTTGTTTTAATGTGTGTGTGTGTGTGTGTGTGTGTATGTGTGTGTGTGTGTGTGTGTGTGTATGTGTGTGTGTGTGTGTGTGTGTATGTGTGTGTGTGTGTGTGTATGAACCTCACTGTGGAGATGTCAGTCTTTTGGTGACAGTCTGTGACTGACTACTGGACAGTTTGTGTTGCTGTCGAGAGGACAAAGACTTAGATTTGGCTGAAATAAAGGACCTACCTACTGGGACAAACGTGGTGAGATGGGTCAGTACATTTGACTTATACATAAATGGGACTTGTAATGGCCCTTCACATAAGAGGAAGGTGCTAAAAAAAAAAAAGTTAGCTTCTCGGGAATTCAGTACACACTGTCAATTTGGAAGTAGAATGACAGAAAATCAAAATTCTACTTGGATACATTTGAGTTAATACATCCTCCTAGCACATAAGTAAAATTCGAGGTATTATCCAGTGAGTATCTTAAGTGTAAAAACATATATACCTTTATATGGGGGAGTGAATGGAAAGATTGTGAACTCTCCCTCATGGAACGTGTCTCTTTTAAGGGGCTGTGTAAGCTGTCCAGTGCTCTAGGTAAGATTGCTTTTAGGGCCAAGACTGTCCCAGTAATGTTTTTGTTTTGGGGTTTTCTGCTGTTGTTAAGTCTTGGGTTTTTGTTTTGTTTTTTTGGACAGCGTCTCCTTAAGTAGCCCTGGCTGCCCTTGAACTCAGAGATTACCTGCCTGAGACTTATGTGTTCATCTGTATGCTCAGTACTGGTAGTAGACAGAAAATCCCTGTTGGATCCCCTGGAGCTGTAGTTAGACAGATATAAGGTGCCCCACATGGGAGCTGGGAATCAAATTCAGGTTCCCTGAAATAGTAGCAAGTATTCGTAACTGTTGAGCCAACTCTCCAGTATTTTGGGGAGTAAGGGGGCTGAGCCTCACTATGTATTTGGTTCTGGCAGGTTCGGAGCTCACTATATAAAACAGTCTTGCCTCCAACTTGTAATGATCCTCCTACCTCTACCTTCCAGGTGTTAAGAATATAGTAGGCATAAGCCACCAAGCCAGGGACTGTTTTATGTTGCATGTCTGCATTGGTATAGTGAAAAATGGAGATTACTTAACAGTCACACTGTAAATAGTCTGCAAACTGTAAGGTGTAACAGAATCATTGGGGGATTTGTATGTGTGCAAACTTCTGGACCCCATGCCATATTTCTAACTCAGTAGGTCTGAGATGTGCTCCCAAGAGTTTGCATTTTAATCAGATCCTTAATGATGTAAAAACTGCTAGTTCAAGGGCTATACTTTGAGAGCTCTGACAAAGTACCAATTTCAAACACTTGTAAGACATGGGCGGTTTTCTTTGCCTCAGATAATGTGAAGTCCAGCTACTTTTGCCCCCCAGACCCCACCCCAAGACATTGATTGAGATACCTTGTTTCAGATATAGCTATATCATCTGTAGAATTGGGTTAACTTTCTTACAGGGGCTTGGAAAGATTTAATGAATCTTTCCAAGTATGCACAGCAGTTACCAAATTCAGCATCTTGTCCTTTATAGACCTTCTGACCTGTCAGGTATACTGGCATCTGTTGTACAAAACCCACTATGTTTGTCAGTAATGAGACCGCTGTGAATTTGCACAGACATGCCTCTCCCCTCCCCCAAAGCACAGCAGGGAAATTCCATGTTTGATTCCTTTCCTTTAGGACTGTCAATGGCAGGCTACCAGCTCTGGTCACCATGGACCCCACTGGATGAGAGCTTCCAATGGCTGCGGCATACAACACCTACCCCTTCCTCCAAACACCCTTTTAGGGCCTCCCCTTGCTTCCCTCACACCCCTTCTGACCTTGAAGTGCAGTTGTGCCTTCAAGAAGTCACGCTTGTCCTAGACAGCCCTCTTGTGGAATCTGGAGAGAGCCCCAAGTTACCCTGTCACACATCGGAGCTCCGAGCCGTGAGTAACAAGAAAGGAGTGGTGAGGAAGCCCCAGCCAGTCCGCCTCAGTGGAGTAGATTCTGTTTTTGGTAGGGTCATCACAGCCCAGCCACCCAAGTGGACTGGAACCTTCAGAGTTTCAGATAAGTCAGCTTTCTGCAAAATAATCAGCAGGGAGCACCAGTGGCCTACTGGACTCAAGGAGCCTCAGATCCAAATGACAGTAACTATGTGCAAACAGATGCTACGCTCAATTCTCTTGCTGTATGCGACTTACAAGAAGTGCACCTTTGCCTTGCAGCACTCCAAGTAAAGGGTCCCATTCAACCCCTGTGCTCCACACCATGCTCTGGTATGTACTCAAAGCTTACACAGACCTATCCACATACATCAAGCTGTGACAATTCAGGAGATCCCCTTCTCCCTTTCTCTTCAGAAATAGGACCAATGATCCTGAGCAAGGAAGAACATTTCTACTCTAAAGCTAAATGGGCATTTAGAAGTTAACCTGACATTGATGTGCACATGAGATAATGATTACCTTATATAAATAAGCCAGCCTAGAACACAACTTAAATGCCAGAGACAATGATGAGCTGGTGAAGAAAGGGATGCCAAGAAAAGACATCTCGATTTCTGGGTACCAGGGGATGAGGGAAGGGGTCAAAAGTCTGAATGTGGGTTAAGGACTAATTTAAAAACAACATTCCCTCCTAAAACTAATGTGAACAAGAAAAACAAACAACAACAACAACAATAAAACATCACTTTAATACCACTATGAGTAAAATATTAACAAACACTAAATTATCTTAATAGCACAGCAAGAAAGAACCTGGCACAGCTCTGAGACTGGGCTTCCTGGCAGAAGACAGAAGAATCCCCTATTTTAGCTCCTGATGTTCTATTCTAATAAACTACAATTATTTTGTATGATTCTTACAAATAGACTCTAGGCATAATTCAGAATAATATGGAAATAAATACTATACATACATACAAAGCCAGAACATGTTTGATGATGTCTTCCTTCCTTTTATACAAATAACCAAGAATTGTAAAAGGGAGCTGGCAAGGTGGCTAAGCATGTAAAGGTCCAGAGTTTGGTCCCTGGAGCCTGGATGGTGGAAGAGGAGAGATCACCCCCATGAGTTGTCCTCTGACCTCCACATATGCATGATAGTACATATATGCCCATACACATATGTATAAAATTAATGTTTAAAAATTCAAAAATAATGTTCAAGACCTTCCTGGTCAACAAATCTAATGCCACAATAGCCAGGACTATTAGAGAGACCCTGATACAAACCAAACCAAACAGTGATTGATAAGAAGTCATTCCTTCAGGAAGATAACAGTATGGGAGACATTTTAGGGCACCCGTATGATTGCACAAACTTCAATGCAATCTCACCTAATCCTTGAATGAGACACATATAAAGTGAGAAAAAAGGTAGCTGAGGCAAAACTCAGAAACGGATTTATTTACAAAGGTATCACAAGCCTAAATTTTAGTTTCAAGACCAGCCACCAAGGCCCAGCTAGAGCATCTATTCTGCAGTACAGCACAGCCTTGTTCATCCAATCCACCAACGGAGACTGCATTCAACTCCTGAGCTAGGGATCTGGAGGTTAGACAATCTGTAAAATCCACCGGGGAATTAAATAAAAACTCCTTCTTGGAGGACGAACAGGATGCTCTGGCTAGAAAGATGGACACCAGACTTCAAACCCCGAAGAGAACATGGGTGAGAGTTGGCTAAAGGTGAGCAGGGCAGCTGTGTCGCTTGGCTCTAACTGGAGCTGTCGTCACTGTCATCACTGTCCTGGTCCTTCTGTCCATCACTGGCTTCATTTTCCCCATCCTAAGGGAAAAGAAGAAAAAGGTGCTTTAGGCCAGTTCTCGATGCTCTCACAGATGTACACTACATCATTTTTGTTCTTAAAAGCAGTGAATAGTTTAAAATATTGTAAGCTAGAACAAATGTTGTCCTGCTTTCTTTTCGTTTTAGACAAGATCTCACGTAGCTCAAGACCTCTCACACTTAAGTTGCCAAGAAGGACCTTGAGTTTGTGAGCTTCCTCCACCTCCACTTTCCAGCACCTCCAAGGGCTGGGATTACAGGCACATTCTACCATGCTTAGCACTCCCTGCCTTTAAATTTGATTTTTTGAGATGGGATCTCACTATGTGGCTCTTGACTGGCCTCATACTCAGGAGATCCACCTGCCTCTGCCACCCAAGTGCTTGGACTGCAGGCATGAGCCACCAGACATACTTAGTCCCCCATACTCCATAATTCTTGACATGGATTATAACCTAAGACAATGGAGAAAGGTTTTTGTGGAGACAGGGTCTCACTGTGTAACCCTATCTAACTCAAAACTTGCTATGTAGGCCAGGCTGGTCTTGAACCCACAAAGATCAATCTGCCTCTGTTTCTCTAGTATTGTGATTAAAGGTTTGAGCTACTACATTCAGCCCCAAAGGTCATTTTAATACTGAACTATTTACAACTGAAGCAAATCTGTAAGATCTTTAAATAAACCAAAGCTCTCTAGCAGTTCTTAAGGCATAAAACACAGCAACAAAAACAAAGTCACATTGTAAAATCAACATATAGAACAAGCCTTCAATATGGTACAACTTTGTAATCCCAAGGTTCAGGCCAAGGTAGGAGGATTGTGAGTGTAAGGCCAGCCTTGGCTTTGTAGCAAGATTCTGCATACATAAATAAAGGTAATAAACAGGCCAGTATGTATATGTGTTGTGTGTGTAAAGCAAAGGTTATTACAAGTCCTGGCAGACACCAACAGGAGTCCAGCATGAAACTGATGAGCTCCTCTACTAGGACACACATGTAGTGGAAGCAGAGCATACTGATTACCTCAGATCCTTATGAGAGTAAGCAGAAGAGGTTCATAATAGAACTAAAATAGAGCCTTAGAATCAGACTTTATAATGGACAGTCTTTCTGTGCACAGCTTCTAACTAATCTGCCTGGTATGTACAATTAATGCAAAACCTAACGTACACATTTCACTTAGCTTACTTTAAATCCACAATAGCACATCTGTCCACAGGAAAAAAAAATGAGGATTTTTATTCTTTTATTTCTCTGTTTTGGCAGCTTGACTCTAGGCTTCTATTTATCTATTTTTTTAAAGATTTATTTATTATATACACTGTAACTGTCTTCAGATGCATAGAAGAGGGCATCAGATCTCATTACAGATGGTTGTGAGCCACCGTGTGGTTTGAACTCAGGACCTCTGGAAGGGCAGTCAGTGCTCTTAACCACTGAGCCACCTCTCCAGCCCCCGACTCTAGGCTTCTGTCTTCACATTTCTCTTTTATATGTTAAGGGGCTGGAGAGATGAGTCAGTGTTATTGAGAGCACTGGCTGCTCTTCCAGAGGATGAAGGTTCAACACCCAAAACCCACATGGTGGCTTGCAACTCTAATTCCAGTCCCAGGGGTACAACAACTCTCTTCTGGCTCCAACAAGTGCTGCATGCACATGGTGCACAGAAAAACATGTACAAAAAATCATTAAAACACATAATCATTAAGCACACACACACATATATACAGACATAGACAAGGCAGAAGACAGATAGACAGACAGATAGACAAACAGACAGACAGACACACACACCTGAAATGACCTGGCATAGTAGTTCATGTCTTTAACCACAGGTAGATCTCTGTAATTTTAAAGTTAGCCTGATTTACATAGCTCCAGGCAGCCAGGACAGCCAGACAAAAGTTAAAATGGTTTAACTAATTTTTAACAATAAGCTTGTCACTTCTCCATTCTAGAACATTTTTATATACAAGATTATGGAAACCAGGATGCTATATAATAAAAGAAAAATAAACCTCACTTTGTTTTTGGTACAGAAGATTGAAAGCACAAATGAGTAAATGCTAAGTACATGCTCTACCACTAAGCTATAATTGCCCTTAGGTTGCAAATTTTCAACAGACCTTGAGATGATGTTATTGAATTTTATGGATCCCAAAGCTTTATATAAGCTTTTTTCCCCTCCATAGGGCATGGAGATGGGCACAGAATTATCTAACAATGGACACATAGAGAATACTTATTAAAATGGTCCACCAATGCCAGACTAGCCTGTGCAGATACCTCTGTTCCTCTGTTCCTGGAGATGTAGGATGACATGCCATCCTCACTGTCCTCTGCAGTGCTTTCTGGGGAAGAGGGATGCTGGGAAATAATTTCTTCACCCTAAATGTAGAAGAAACAAAACAAATAGTGGGTTGTAGTAGCACCTTTATGATCGGAGACCGAGTTTCTAGCAATTAGAGAAGAAATAATCTAGCCTGTGAACTACCACTCAGGGAAGCACCATTCAGTTCCAGGTTTCTGAGATGCTCATGGAAACGATACATCATTCTATGTCCATCTTTGTATTCTAGTGTTACACTACATTTTATACTAGATATTGTATCGGTGACTGTTAGCGCCAAATATGGATCTAAACTGTCCCTAAGTCTGAACTTAGAAGAGATTCAATGTGGGTTACATAATGAGATCTTGTTGCCAAAAACATATTTCTCAATGCTTCAAGGCTTATAAGTATTACACACCAACCACAAATAGCCAAGCAGTCTGACGAGTTATCTAGACTCAAACCCTGGCTCCACTGGCTCACTGCTAAATTGTGGAAGTTACTTTCCTGAGCTTCAGTTTCCTCCAACAAAACAACAGAATTGACTTCCTAAGTTTGATTTGAAGAAAGAAAACCACTACTCTATTCTTTTCATACCAGCTAGAGGGGCTGGGGAATGGCCCAGGAGCTGAGTGTTTGTTGTTCTCACATGGGACCCAGGATTAGTGGTAGTTCACAACTGCTTATAACTGCAGCTCCAAGGAACTCAACACTTTTTTTTTTTTTTTTGATCTCCTTTAGATCCTGCGTACAGGTGGTGCACATAAACTTGTAGAGGTCACATGCATATACACTTTTAAAAGTTAACAACCCTTGGCTAGTCCGAGTGTGGAGGAGTTGGACCTTGGCAGTAAGTGTATGTTTCTCTCGGCACATCTCTTCATAAATAAGGTTGTTATGCATGTTTTATAAGGGCTGGAATTGTATAAGATCATTTGACTTATCTAGGCTGGCAAATCATATTATACCTATTGGATCAGAGTAGTATGGTGTGTTCTTTAATGTGACCATTTAATTGAGTTCAAAGGGTGTAGTGTTGGAACACATAAAGCCTGCAACAGAGTTGGGATGTGTGTGTCTAAGGCTTGGCAACAACATGCCAAAGGGAAGTGACAACACACCGGGGTGGTCATATCCACCCAGGACAGAAGCAGCAGGGGTGGAAGAGTGAGGCATGGAGCACCAGTGGTGTGGGGACCACATGGTGTGTGCTCAGCTCTGCACTAGACCAGCACCACAGAGTGAGACCATGGGGACTGATAAAAGGTTACGCCACCTTTTTAATATTTACCACAACACAGTGTCTCACACAAACAGGTTCTAGATGGACGTGCTCATTTTTTTTAGAATGGAGAGCATTCTCAGTAATAAGATAGAGTGCTTTATGAGAAAAATTCAAGTTTATCCATATTCTTATATGCTCTAACTCTGCTCTCTGTGGAGCTTACAGGTGTTCCCATGGCACAGAGAAAGGGCTGTGCTGACTTGCCTTCTTGTTTTTGGCTTTTTGAGACAGGGCCTCACTATGTAGTCCTGGCTGTCCTAGAACTCACTCTGTAGACCAGGCTGCCTCTGCCTCCCATGTGCTGGGATTAAAGGCCTGACTCACCACTGCCCAGCTAGATGGTATTTTGAAAACGTTTTTATTTAAATTTTTTTTTTAATTTTATATCTATTAGTGCTTTGCCTGCATGTGTGTCTTGTGTATCATATGCATGCAGACTCATGGAGGCCCAGAGAGGGGTTTGAATTCCCTGAACTGGGGTTACATTTGTAAGTCATCATGTAAATGTTGGGAATTGAACCTCAGTCCTTTGAAAGAGCGGCCAGTGCTCTTGTGTTGCACTGTTTCTCCAGCCTGCTAACTTAAACAACCACAGACGTGAGAACAGGAGCCTTTCCCCACTAATGGGGACTGCACCTAGTTCCTCAGACAAGCACTCCAGCCTGAATGTGTCTCTAGCCTCCTCTACTTACTTTCAATTTTGTGACAGCTTTGCTGAATTGTAGCTGGGAAAACCTTGAACTTTGTGATCTTCTTGCATCAGCCTCACAAGTAGCTGAGGATTATAAACCTGTGCCACCAGGCCAAGTCAAAGCAGTCTTATTAGAACAGGCTTGGGCTTGGGCAGCTGCTTGTATTTCTTCTGATGCTCTTACAAAGAACGGACTGGGAGCACATAACCGATTGTCTGAACTTCAGGCTTACCTGTAAGTCTCGGTTTTTGAGAGTACCCAACCAGAAAGCCTCTCTACAATTGTTGAGGACAAGCATGGCTTTGACTCTGCAAACTAACAGCTCCAGTGACTTTTTGAGTAAAGGCACATGTTTGGTGAGTCTTGTGTCCTGGTGAATCTGAAGAGAAAGAAAGGATCCAGGTTCATCATCATGTATCATATTGCACAGAAATATTTGAATTTCTCATAACTGAACAGGAAGAGGACATGAGTGGCGAATATGGTCCAGAGACATGTTCCAAAAAGTAACAGCTTGATGAGTACGCCAAAAAAATGTTAGATTAGAAATTTAAGGCTAGAAAACATAACCATCAACACCTCTGGGTGCCTCTTATAAACTGTTGACTAGTAATCAGCAAATTGCCCCAAGGTGTTTTACTGATATGAAAACGAAAATTAGGTCTTGTCAGTTTTAAGCCCCAGAAATTCCAGCTCATCTTTTTCTAAACAAGGAAGAAATGAGTGGCAAAAAGTGATTCAAAGACTCACATGGTTTCCCAGGAACCACAGAAGCCACAGTTTCTATGTTCTTTCAGACTAGTGTTTAAGACCTTTGATCGGCGGGGTTTGTGTTGTTGTGCCCTCCCCCAGCCACCCCAGCCAGGGTCTCATCATACACCTCTGACTACCCTGGAACTCACTGTAGATAAGGCTGGCCTCGATCTATTTACCTAGACCCACCTGCTTCTGCCTCCCAAGTGCTGGGATTAAAGGTGTGTGCTATGATGCCTGACTTGGGGAAGTTTTTTAATACTCAGATATTCCCAAAGATGCATCCGAGGCTGAGAAGCTCTCAGATGGCTGGCTTGGAACACTTCCGGGCTGCAGCAGTTACCTGCTGTGTAACTGTCCTTCCACCAGCCTGTGTGCCAGCTAATTCTGCATCAACTTGACACTGCTAGGGTCATGAGAGGACTTCAATTGAGAAAATGCCTCTGTAAGACTGGACTATAGGTAAGCCTTTAGGGCATTTTTTTAATTAGTAGCTGATGAGGAAGGGTTCAGCCCATGGCTGATGGGTCCACTTCTGAATAGTTTTGGGTTCTACAAAATCAGGCTGAGCAAGGCCTAAGGAGTAAGCCAGTAAGCGGTACTCATCCATGGCCTCTGCATCAGCTGTTGCATCCAGGTTCCTGCTCAGCTTTAGTTCTTGCCTTGGCTTCTTCTAAAGGACCTGTAAGCTAATTAAACTCTTTCCTCCCTGAGTTGCTTTTGGTCAGAGTTTTATCACAGAAGTAGAAAGCCTAATTCTAGGACACTTTATAACAGTAACTCATCTAGGACTGTTCTATACTCTCTTCCCCAAGAAGTGGACTCTGGTTTGTCCTGAAACAGTGTCTTGCTATGTAGCTGAGGCCAGCCAGCCTATGGTGCTAGGACTATACATGGGCACAGCTACATTGGATCCTCAGGAGGAAACAGCTACAAAGCTTGAGTGCAAATACAAATCTTTCCCTTTAAATAACTGCCAGTCTCATCCAGCAACAAAGGATTTACTTACTCTAAATAAAGTGTCTTGGACACAGGGTTGAAAGCTGGGTCTGGTGGCCCATGTCTATGATCTCAGCAGGGACACTGAGTTTCAGGCCATGGCTAGTTATGCTTCATAGTGAGACCTGCTCCTCTCTTACCTTGGAGTGTCCACAAAGGTGATGAAGTAGCCTCGTGTTCAACTGAAGGGTTTGCAACAAGCTCAGAACATCCTCCTAAAAATAACAGAATTCAAAAATGTCCTGGTATAACGTTCTGTTATTTCAGATGAAGGCTGTTCTTGCAACTAGGGATCCAGGGAGGTAAACTCTGTAGGTTCCAGCTGCATTATACTCATCTGGGCCCGGCCTTCAGAGAGGAGCACTGACTGAGTCAGCTATTGATTCATAGCTTCTCAACTCTGTCCCTAGGATCTATTACTCTGTTAGCTAGTAAGAGTTAGATTGTTTGTTTTTTCAAGACAGGGATTCTCTGTGTAACATTGGCCCTGGTACTTTGTAGACCAGGCTGATATCACATTTTAACTAGGGAACCATGTCTCAAGTTTCCCATGTGTAAACTGGGAAAAGATACCACCCCCTTTTTTTCTTTTCATAGTGATTTTCATAACTAAATACTGCCAGTGTTTTGTAAAGCTCACCTTTCTATACATAAGAGGTGGATCAGTAGGTTGGGAAAAGGATGAGAAGGAAATGGGGGTATGTGTGATCAAAGTACATTTTACACACGAACACATGTGACGTCATGAAATACATTTATACACAAAACCCTTTTATTTTCACTGTGCCAGTTCCAAGTCCCTCTTGGTGCTACAGGAATATCAGGCATGATTTTCCGTCTCAGCAGCACAAGGGAGAGCAGAGTAAATGAAGCCCAAAGGCTGGGGGTAGGGAGTGTCCGAACAGAGTGATGCTTACCGGGCACTTCTGGCTATAGCTGGCATGCTGTTGCTTAGAATTGGTGCTCAGAGCGTAGGCAACAGGTTCCTGCAGCCCCAGCCCCAGCTCAGAAATACCCACAGATGCCCGTGGCAATGGTTCTGTTCTCAGCTCTTACCCGATGTTTTCTAAAGCTGAAGTCGAGGAGTGGCATACACTGCTTCAGAAATGCTTCCACAAAGCGACGGCCATACTGAAGGGAGAGACAGCGGTGCTGAGCTACAGCTGAAGACTTTTACTTGAAAAGCTCTCAGATGAAGCAGCATAGGCCGCCTAGCTCAAGAGTTTCATGTCATCATTTGTGTACATTCACATAAACCGGGAGTGGTCTAGAAAGTTTATTTGGAGGATGCAACTAAAGTTGAAAAACAAAAAGACCTGCCACATATATGAGTAAGCCACAGGATTAGGCAGACTCATGAACCCAGACAGACAAGGCCAGAGCCCTTGTCCAGCTTAGAGAACACGAGCAGCAGCGGCACTCAAGGAGAAATTCTGAGAGGACCAAAGGAATACACGGCCACCTCCAATCAGTCAGTCCTCAATCCACTCATCTACGTTGTACAGGGTAGAGTGAAGAGAGAAGTAGCCAAGGATGGCACCACGCACTGGGGGAAGACACCAGGAGGAGGAAGAAGAATCCTCCCCATAGAAGAAGGGAAGGGTTATGCAATTGTCAGAATATCAATCTGACATTCACAGGCCACTCCAAGGACGTTTTCATTTGTCTTGTGGTACAAAGGACTGAACCTGGGGTCTTGAAAACACTAAGCAGGTTCTCTACCCTGAGCAACATTCCAGCCCTGGCCTTTGTAAAAACAGAAACTGTCTATAACTTGTTCTGGAAATACTGCTAGGGAGTGCAAGGGTGAGTGCTGTTCTTTCTTTCTTTGAGGTAGGCTCTACCCTAGCATCCCTAGCTGACCTGGTACTCCCTGTGTAGACCAGGCTGGCCTCAAGCTCACAGATCACTTGCTTCTGCCTCTAAAGTGCTAGTATTAAAGGTGTGCATAACCATGAACACCACAAACACTGTTTAAATTCAGTCACTCTGTAGCTTTCAACCTAGTCCTAATATTCTGACCAAAAATTCTACAACTCATGAGAAGACTACCTCCAACTACTGCAGAAAATGTTAGCCACCTTGAACTACCACCTATTAGCACAGCCTCTGGCATGTGAACGAGGTAAAAAGCAATTCCATTTAGCTGAGGCCCCTCTGAAATGACGCACAGGAAGAAAACACGTCAAACAAAGCCTAGGAAATTTCTTACCTTTAAACACACATGCAGAACAGGATAACTGTCAAACACCTGGTCAGGAGAAAGACAAGAAACCAAACCTGAGGTGAGCTCCTTTGAGTAACTAGCCTCTGTGCCACTGCACTCGGCACAGCCGCTGACACAGGAGGCTGTAATGTGAAGAAGGCGCGGCAATGGTGCAGTAGAAAATCGATTACAGAAGAAGGAAACTCTTGAAACCCAAGTCGAAGACAAGCGAGACATGAGCACAGGGGATTTAGAAACTGACTCGCACTGGGAATGTGGAGAAGACAGCATTGTCAGAGGACGGCCACTCTGATCTGAAACCTTAAAGACTGAGCTGGAGAGGTGAGGGACTGACAGCTAAAGCAAAAGCCAACAGAGAACACAGTGCCTGGAGGACAAAGGCAATCATGGAGGAAGTGTGCTCAGATCAGAGGATCCAAGGTAAGATGGGAAAGCAGGGCAATGTCAGGGAGTAAATTTTGTACTACATACAGGTGGGAGGCAAAAAAGGTTTAAAAAAAAAAAGCCACAGTAGCAGAAGGGGTTACCCCAAATGAATAGGGGCCATGGAAGGGAGGAAACAGAGCCCAAGGAAGGGTGAGGGCAGCAGGTAGGTGGATTCTGGAAACCAGAATCCGAGTGTCTAGGTTAGCTCGTGAGGCAGGTCAGGGGCCCCCATACTTTCATCAGATTGATAAGGATGCTGAAGTCTCGGACGGCCATGTTCCAATAGAGGAGCTTCTCTTCATGAACCTGGGGACAGCCAAACACAGGCCTCTGAGTCACAAGCCCAATGCTTCTACTGCCCTCTCACTACCACAGTCTGTCCATTATGCCTTCTGAGGAGATGTGGGAACCAATGTACTCATCAAACACTGTGGTAACACCAGAGTACCTACACTGGTACACAGTTCCTTCCACATAGGTACAAGCCTTTGCGGTCATCAATCTCTGTGGCTTCTAACTCTCTAGGCAGCCCATGTCTACCTCAGCTCTGACTGGGAGGCTGCCAAAGCCCACAGCATCTCAAATAGGCTTGGTATTTTTTAAGCCAGGTAGTGGCAAACTGGGTAGAAACAAGGGGAAACAGCTCAATTCTCACCTCCAACTAGAGGGAAAAGCAATCAAACCAGAGCCTTTTGAAAGAATTCCTAGGTCTTGGTAACTGAAAGACAATAGCTTATGAAAAACTCTATACCAAAGAGATAAGAGTCAATGCCCATGTAATCAAAGGTCACTTCTTTTTGAGGGGAAGCCCTGACCCACCTGCTGTGAATCTGTTGCTGTGCCAGCCTGCAGACCTTTCACTGTCTTCTCAAGTTCAGCCATCATCACACGGAAGAATATGACAAAGGTGTGCCTACAAGGGGGAAAGGCATGAATACCCACATGATGCACAGCTTACAAAAAAAAAAATTCCAGAAAGTTCCCTTTAGGAAGAAGCCAGGAGACCAACAGTCATTTCTATCTCTGTCTCTGAATGATTAACTAAGGCCGACTGAAAGAGGAGAATGAAAAGAAGGAAGAAATGAGCCCAGGGCCAGGATGTAGATCAGAAGATAACAGAGTGTGCTGAGCATGTACTGGGTTCAGCATAAATGAGATGAGCATCATGGTGCATGCCTATAATCCTAGAAGTGAGGAGGTAGTGGGGATAAGAGAATTGGAAGTTTAGAGTCATCTTGACTACAAAGGGAGTGAGGCTAGCCTAGACTAGATGAGACCCTCTTGGGAGAGGAGAAGAGAGATACAGATAGATAGATAGACAGACAGACAGACAGACAGACAGACAGACAGACAGACAGACAGACAGAGCACACATAGGGAAGCCCATGCCAAAGAAGAGGTACCATGATGCAGGAAGCAGCCGTGATATAATGGGGAGCCATGTGTATGTTTAAACTCCCTTCACTGATTTTAAGTGAAGAAATCCTTTCTAACCTTCATTTTCCTCAACAGTACAACTGTGGTAACGATACCTCCACCTCATAGGAATCAAGATCAAATGAGATGAAGATGTCAAAGTTTTTGATAAACAAGATTGACTATACAAGGAAAAGGTAACTATTGATGTTGTAAGACACAAAACCATCAAGACAAACATCAGATACAATAATCAATGTTTCCAAGCTGGTTAAAGTATTAGAATTATGGTCTTAAGTTAGCCTTTAGGTGTGTTGGGAGCTGAACCCAGGCCTCAAATATGCTGGGTAATCAAACAGTAGTTCCTTCTCTGAGAAAGCTGTAAGTAGTGACTCCACATTTCTCAATGAGATCCTTTCCCACACCTTGTAACATGGTTGCACTCTGAAATACTAGCATGGCCCTTAGCTAGCTTATGGTGCTATTTTGAAGGCTGTAGAACCTTTGGGAAGTAGGCCTGGCTAATGGAACGGGCAGGTTTTTGAAGTTAATGCCTGCTCCTGGTTCTGGCCTGTTTATTCTAGCTCCTGTTTTAAGTCATGGGAACATGCTGCAGCCTCAAACTCTTGCCAGTGATAGTGGGGCAGCTCCTGACACCATACTTAGCTGTCATACTGGACTGAAATTGTGCTGTAAAATAAGTACCTCCCCCTCAGATTGAATCTGTCAGATACTTTATCAGTGACGAGATAAGGATTGAGAGCATTTTAGAAAAAATACACAGTAAGACTTCTACTGCCAGAGGAGTGGGAGAGTTCACCCTCCAAGTCAGTAAGGTGGAGGACGGTGGAGCAAGAAGTCTCTTACCTGGTCAACGTAGGGAATGTAGAGGAAGAGGCATCTTTCGGAGCATTGACCAGTTCTGGGACACCAACACCAGTGATCTCCTCTATGGCCTTCAGAACATTGTCTGTGTGCTCCAAGTAAATGCTTTACAAAGTGTCAAAAGAATAGGGACATACATTATAAAATCTGTCAGCTTCCTGGCTACCATGTGAACAAGTCGGCTTCAGTATAAGCCCGTCCCTGGGTCCTGCCTTTCCTCTCCATGACACACAGACAATGGAGGCAAATGACCAGGAACTCAGACAAACTTCACCTCCTTAAAGCTCATTTTCACAGGAATCTTGCCAGTGGTGGAAAGTTGACTAACACAGTTGCCACCTGCAACTATATTCAGTGTTTGTAAGTACCCTATAGAAATCTGTGAAGTGTGTGTGTGTGTGTGTGTGAGACAGACAGAGAGAGAGAGAGAGAGAGAGAGAGAGAGAGAGAGAGACAGAGAGAGAGAGAGAGATATTACATAGGTACTCAGGCATAGCACTGTTAAGTATATTAGAACACAAGCACTAATTACCAACAATAATAAATGTTCCTTTCCTTTTTTATAGTTTATTTTTATTTTATGTGCACTGGTGTCTTGCCTATGTGTATGTGAGGTTTCCAGATTCCCTGGAACTAGAGTCACAGACAGCTGTGAACCTCATGTGTGTGCTAAGAATTGAACCCAGGTCCTCTGGAAGAGCAGCCAATACTCTTAACTGCTGAGCCATCTATCTCTCCAGACCCAATAATAAACCTTTCTAAAGCAAAAAAAAAAAAAAAAAAAAAAAAAATAAATAAATAAATAAATAAATAAATCTTCTCATGAGATGCTACCATGTGCTAAGTTTTCGAATGATTTCAGACATTCACTTTCTTTTGGAGAAAGGGTCTCTCCACATAGCTCTGGCTGCACTACTGACATGCCCTTTTTGTTATTTTTATTTTTCAAGAAAGGCTTCTTTGTGTAGTCCTGGCTGTCCTGGAACTTTCTCTGTAGACCAGGCTGGCCTTGAACTCAGAGATCTTCCTGCTTCTACCTCCCAAGCACTGGGACTAAAGGTGTGTGCTTTAATCATTCACTTTAATAATAACAAAGATTACAAATGCTTGTCAAGAACTAAGAGTAAATAAAGTTCCAACTAGAAACACTGTCAAGAGCTAGAGATGGTTCAGCAGTTAAGGGCACTGGCTGTCCTTCCATAGAGCCTGGGCTCAATTCTCAGTACTTGGTGGCTCACAAACATCTGAAGCTCCAGTTCCAGGGTATATGATGCCCTCTTCTAACCTCTGAGAGCAGTGTGTAGGGAGCCATGCCTGAGAACCATGCTTAAGAAAATGACTGCACAGCAGCCACCTTAGAACTGGTCGATGCTGTACCTACACCCCCACCCATGAGAGCCTGACCTTTCCGAGATTTACCACAATGAGGTTCTGCCGAGATTAGCTGCTAGGCGGGAAGATAAGATATCTGGAATCACATACCTGACTGTTAACCTGTAACTTGCAGGACCACCCTCTCCCTAAATGCTGTAAAAATTCCACTGCACCCTGCTTCCCCCTTTCTGTCCAGCCCATATAAGCTGTAAGCACCAAACCCTCAATGAAGCCTTGACACCATCTAGACTGACTCTTGTCGTTCTTTGTGCGCTTGGCTTCCTTTCTCTCTCGCCCCCATGACTTTCAGGACGAAGGCCTCTTCGGAACCCTGAATAACCGGACCTGCTGTGCATACACATGGCGCATAAACATGCAGCTCAACCCCCATATATGTAAAATAATAAAACAGAAACACAAAGAGCCAGAGGGGTGGTGCACACCAGTAACTCAGGAGGTGTAGGCAGAACAGAAGGTCAAGGCTCTCCTCAGCTACGCGGTAAGTTACTTCAACAAGCCAAAATAAATAAACAAACAAACCAAAACACGCTTAGCCACCCTGGAAGTAATGGTGTGTCTTAGGCACGAAGACATGACTCACTATTAACAAGGTAGGACACAACTGTAGACAGAGCTGGATTTTCAGTTAGCAATTAGCTGATAGCAGCCAACATTAGGAAAAGCATTCTTAGGATCCAAACTCCAATCTATACTCGTTTTAAGCCATCATTTGGTTTCAAGTTCCCCTAACAGAGGTCACCACTCAGTCCCTAACTAGATGAGAGAACCCAACAAGAGCAAAATGGAAAAATGTAACCTGGCCCCCTAAAGAAAGAAAATAACTCACCAAAGCAAATCATGCAGTTGGTCATTGAAAGCGGGGTTCTTCTCTTTGTCCCCACGAGGCCATGCTCGACAAAGCAGCTGCTTGGCCAGAGAGGCTGTTGGAAAACAAAATGAAAAACATTTCACTCACACTAAATTGACCTCATTCTTTTAAAAACTACACAATAGTTAAGTGAGTGTAGCTGTTGACACTTCCATTCCTAGCACTTGGGAGACTGAGGCAGGGAAGACTACAGTGAGTTCCAGGTTAGTTGGGGCTTTACAGACAATGACAACTCTCCCCTCCCAATGCACTGACATGATTATGTGTGAATAGGGCATAGTGTGACGTGTCAGCATGTAGTGTGAGTGACAGCATCTTTCAGATGCTGGAGGAAGAGTAGTGATCAAAAGGATTATTGTTTTATTTTTTAGAAACTTTAAAGCATGTTTTTAAATGGTTTTTAAAGAAGAATTATGTATACATGCAAGTGTCTAGGTGTGAATATGTGCATCTAACTGTAGGTACCTTCAGAGGCCAGAAGAAGACTGGATCCTCTGAAGATGAAATGGCATGCAGTTGTGAGCTGTCTGAAGTAGTGTTGGGAATTGAGTTCAGGTCCCCAGTGAGAGCAGTAAACATTCTTAACTGTTGAACCATCTCAACCCTAGATTATTTTTATAAATTTAAGGTTTTGCCCTATCAAGCAATTTTGTTTTTAGGACAAGTATTTTATGCGGATGCTTGTCTAGTTTGCAGAAAACTCTGGGTTCTATGCGCAGCATCATATAAAACCAGGCATAGTAACACATGCCTGTAATACCATTAGGAAACAGAGGAGCTTAGAAAAAAGATGATCGGGCTGGAGAGATAGCTCAGTGGTTAGAGCACTGGCTTCCAGAGGTCCTGAGTTCAATTTGCAGCAACCACATGGTGGCTCACAAGCATCTGTAATGGGATCAAATGCCCTTTTCTGGTGTAGTCATATAAATAAAATAAATTAAAAAAATAAAGAAAAAGGAGGATCACAAGTTTGGGTGCATCTTTAGCATGGACACAGCAAATCTGAGCCAGCCCAGGCTTCAAGAGACTACTTCTACAAAAAACAAAAATGAGAGAGTACCACTGTGTAGCATAGGCTACCTTCGAACTCACAATTCTCCTTTAGCCTCCTGGGTACTGGGATTGTAGGCAGACAGCACCAGCCCTGTCCTAACAATCATTTAAAAAGGTAATTTGTTTTTGTTCCATTAACTCAACTGTCATAAGTGAAACCGTGTGTCTAAGACTTAAGTATGCCCTAATTACTGACCCTGTCCTGAAGCACAAACACAGGGCTTCCTGATTACAACCAAAACCCTACTTTATTAATATAAACATAGGACAAAAGATTTCCTTCACACATTAATCTTTGCTTTTTGTTGTGCCAAAACTTGGAAAGATAGTGATTTGCATTTTGAGAGCTCATATGCTAAAGGATACTTAAAGAGAAAGGTCACAAGTTCCAGACCCCTAGGGAGGGTGACAGGTGACACATGACCTGTACTCTCAGAACTGGAGAGCCCAAGGCAGGAGGATCTGGAGTTCAAAGCCGACCTGGCTATACAGTAAGATGATCTCAGAGATGGAGAGAGCACGAGTCAGCTCAGTGGATGATGTAAGCGTGAAGATGGGATGATGCACACGTGCTTTGAAAAGGCCAGCACTCATTTCCTTGATGCTTGTGATTTCTTCCTCTTCTATTTCTATCCACTTCATGGTACGAGTGTGCGTTTGTGCATGCCAGTGTGTGTGTGTGTGTGTGTATCTAGCATATGAAGAAAAGGAGGAGGAGGAGGAGAAGGAGAAAAGAAGACAATAGTGTGGCGGTTTTAGTGAAAATGGCCCCCGTAGACTCATATGTTTAAATACTTGGTTCCTAGCTGGCGAACTGTTTGGGAAGGATTAGAAAGTATAGTCTTGGAAGAGGTGTGTCATTTGTGGACATGGAGGTTTCAAAAGCCTCACAGCAATAGAAGAGTATGCAAGCATCTAAGTACCTAAGTCAAGGAGGAAGTAGATTAGTAAAACTCATGCAGGGGATGGTGGCACATACCTATAATTCTAGAACTTGAGAGTAAGAAGAAAAGGTAGGATTGTTACAAGGCCTGGCCTACATACCAGCCAGAAACACATAACAAAACCTTGACTTAAAAAAAAAACGTTAAACAGAAAATCATTAAGGATGAAGGGTAGGTAGAGCTCAAGAGTTTAGCACTGGGTTTAATCCCTAGTATAAAAACAGAAGAAACTTGGGGCTGGAGCACTCAGTGGTGAGCTTTTGCAGATCTTCCAGAGAACCTTGGTTTTTCCCAACATTCATTGGGTAGCTTGAAATTTTAACTCCAGTTATAGTGGATCCAATGCCCACTTCTGGTCTCCAACATGTATGACATACATCCAGGCGACACACTTATACATATAAAATAAAAACAAAATACATATATCTTATGAAAGAAAAGAAAACTGTACAGTCAGGTAATCTAACCAAAGTTACACTACGAATAGTGCAGTTCTGCAAGCATGGTCTCCTTGGTGGAGGAAGAGGGCACGCCTATGATTTTGTGGCATTTACATGTAACAATGCTCAAAATTCTAGGAAAACACAAAATTCACAAATGTAAGAATCAATCCCATTCATATCTCTCCCTTCCCCCAAGAAGAAATCTCGGCTCATCACCAAGTTTTTCTTTCTTCTGGGTAGATACTGAGGACTTCTCCAGAAGGGCCATCAAAAGTCTGAGGAGATGAAGACCACACTGGAAACTGGGAATGCTGTGCTGGAAATTCTGCAAGTAATTGAAGCTTTGGCTGTAAGGAAGTAAGAGATAAAAGGACACATGCATTAAAGATGTTTTACACGCACACAAGTTGCCCAATCTGTCTCTTTGTAAAGAAAACTGGGTATGAAAATCTCCATGGACAAAATGATTTGCTATTTTTGGATGTTATGGGGGGGAGGGGAAGACCTCATGAAGACTAGGTTGGCCTTGAACTTGCCATGACGAGAGGGAATGGGTCATGACAGGATGGGATAGGACTGGCAATTAGTGTCAACTAGTTGCTCCCTACAGAGTGAACACTGACAGAAGACTGAGAGGCCCTTAGATAATCTAGAGTTATCTGCCTTAGGGAGTGGGAGTGGCGGCACATGCCTGTATTCGCTGAGACAGGAGAAAGCTGGGTTTAAGGCCAGACCAGAATATATACCATGACTTGCTTCAAAAACATCAAATGAGAAGCTGGAAAAATGGCAGAGCAGGTAAGACCACTTGATTCTTTTCCAGAGGAAATGAACACACACAAAACAAAATGCAAGGAATAGGGCTGGGTATGGAATTAACCGTATGCCATTAAACTCAGCACTCAGGAGACAGAGGCAGGTGGATCTCTGTGAGTTTGAGGACTGAGGACTGCTGAGTCTACATCATGAGTTCCAGGCCAACACAGTTACATAATGAGACCTAGTCTCAAAACAATAAAACAAAACAAAACAAAACAAAACAAAACAAAAAAAACAGATAAGAGGAAAACAAACTTAAAGCACACTAAGGGGACATGACACATAAGCATAGATTCTGCTCCTAAATGAGTGAATATTTTCCGGTTCTAGCATTTCTTGAGAACATCTAGGATGTTCTGACCTACCTGACCAGTTCCTCCAAGGGCTGTTCCTGTTCGGTCTGCTTTAGTCGGCTCGCGAGGACCTCAAGGCCCAAGTGCAGGAGGCGGTGATTTGATGGGTGAGTAAATCCCTTCCTAAAGCCAAGTTTAAAACAGCGGGTCAGCCAATTTCAGGAGGATTACTTGGGTACTGAGGACAGAGTAAATACTAAAAACTAAAAACTACTTTAAAGATGTTAATGGGGGCTGGAGAGATGGCTCAGTGGTTAAGAGCACTGACTGCTCTTCCAGAGGTCCTGAGTTCAATTCCCAGCAACCATATGGTGGCTCACAACCATCTGTAATGGGATCCGATGCCTTCTTCTGGTGTGTCTGAAGACTGCTACAATGTACTCACATATGCAAAATAAATAACCCTTTTTTAAAAATGTTAAAATCTTCAGCCTGACTTTCAAGAGTCTATATAATCTGATTCCTACATTTTTTTATAGCACCATCTTTCTTTCCCTTTCATACATTTTGTATGCCTGTGCATGTTCCTGTGTGTGTGTGTTTATCATTAAAAAAACAAAACTCCTTGATGAACTGTCAATGCAACTCTTTCATTGGGCATTGCTTTTTAGTACTGAGAATATAAAAATGACTAGCATCTGCCCTTGTGGAGAATAACAAGTCTAACAAGGAAAAAAATTTAACACATAATTTTAACAAAATGTGTGAAATTAGACCAGAAGAGAATGGCAGAGCATTAGAAGGGAGCTAAGGAAAGAAGGTTACCTACTAAGGTTAGAGAAACTTAACTGATTTCTCTCCAGAAGCTGAAGAGATTCAGTCAGAGGGCACAGATCAAGTAGGTAGGGTGCTGAATAACTCAGTCTATCTAAAGGCATAATGTGAGACTGGGTCCAAGAGCAGACGCCAGACAACAGTAGGTGAGAAAAGGCAGGCCAAAGAGATAGAGTTGGGAAAATCTAGCAAGTGTCAGCAGTCATAACTGGGAAGGGAAGACTGGACATTCGGAGATGGACGGAGAGGCCAACTGTGAAACTAGATCAGGAATGATGGAAGGCTTGAAGCAGGTCCATTTAAATGATACAATCAATAGAATTTAGGGTTACATGTGGGAAAGAGTAGAAAGATGGAGTCAAAAGAATAATTTCTGGTTCTGGAACACAAGAGTGATGATGGCATTTTCAAGTGAGGCAAAGCTGGAGGAACAGTGATATTATGCTCAGAACTGGAGGTGATGAGTCTGAGGTGTCAATGACACATCCAAGGGGGCGTTGAGTAGGCAGTTGGATACAATCTTGCCTATAGCTCATAAGAGAAGATTTAGCAAGAATTTAGGCTTGGGTAAAATTCTCCAGAAAACCTGTTCAGAGGACAGATGGGATAAGGCATGGCTGAGGAACAGAAACACTCCAAGTCAGGCCTTTATTTCTACTTTCACCCATGCTATGCCTCCAACTCTTTACCTCCCTAAAACTCAACTCCTGGGGTTCAATGGGATGCTCAGCAGGTAAAAGCTCTTGCTGCCTAGCCTGACACAATTTGACTCTGACTCCTGGATCCACTTAGTGGAAGAGAACATGTTAGTGTATACTATAATACACACAATAAAATGTGAAAACACACTGTGTTATAATACATTTCTATCCTTATTTTAAAAACCAGGTTGAAGAGAAAGCTCAGCAGTTGAGAGCATGTGCTACTCTTGCAGACAACCTGAGTTGGTTCCAGCACCCATAACAGGCTGTTCCAACTCCAGCTCCAGGAGAACCAATGCCCACTTCTGAACTTTGAGGACACAGACACAGATACACATAAATTTTAAAACATAAAAAATAAAATAAAAGACCATTGATTCCTTAAAGGCCTCTCAAGGGTGTGGATGTTGCTCAATTGGTAGAGTGCTTGCCTATCCTGCATGGAGTCCTGGGTTCCATTCTCAGAAGCACGTTTGATACCACAGGTCTGTAATGCAGGAGGTGGGGAAGGGTGATAAGAAGCCTCAATTGCAGAGCATGTTCAAGGCCGCATCTATAAGATCCTGTTTAAAAGCCTCATCCAATGCCACAGCTTCCACAGCATCCCCAATATTTCAGGTCATACTACGCTCACTTTTTACCACATCATTTGAGACTTACAAGTTACTTAAAATTTAACTAATTAATCACCTATATTTTATTAAATAATTTAAAAACTGTTTAATTTTTTAGATGGGGGTATCTTTGCCTTATTTGGTCTGATCTCAAACTCCCACATGAGCTCACTTTCCTTCTGCTTCAGCCTTCCTAGTAGCTGGGTTACAGACATGTGCCACCACTGTGCTGGCTTCCCCATTTGTTACAGAATGCTTGCTAAAAAACAAAAAGAGTAAGAGGTACAGATTTGTTATGCTAGCTAATCAGTGAGCCCCTAATTTATCAAACTGGTTAGTAACAGTGGCTTGCTAAGACAGTGGTTTTACAAGAGCAAATAGAAAAAAAGAGAGCATCCAGAAAGAGTTGTATCCATTCCCTTCCCTTCTCTTAGGGAATAATCAGAAGTGAAAGCACGCACACTCATTACACACTCCTGCAACACTGCCTCCTCACACTCACCATGCGAAGAGAACATGTAAAACCTGCAGCAGCCTCTGGTAGCAGGAGGACATGGTGTGGTGCTCCTGAGCAGTCGCTCTGACCTTGTCTACACTGAGGTTCTCAGCACCTAAGCACTAGAATGAAGAGAGGGGTTTAGTCTAACTCCTCTGCAACTGCTCCCACTCTTCAGTTTGCCTCAGTTAGGAAGGAACCCTTGGCAGTTACTTACAGACCCACAAACTTCTAAGCCTGCCTGTAAGTTAATGTGTGTTTGCTTTTTCCCTCTTTCTTCATAAAAGTTCCAGGCTGCTTGTCCAGCCACTCTGAAGACCATGCTCAAACTATGAGGTTGTTCATACTTTGTACTGCTGAGTCTGCCTGCTCTCCTGTCCTCTCACACAGAAGGTGTAATGTTCTCTTCCTCTGGCCTCCTCTCATACTTTGCCCACACCAGATTGCCTGCCTGTGTATACATGGTTTCTCATCTTACATGCCCGTCTTCTCACCTGGAAGAAGTTGTGAATGTTCTCCAGATGGTTACACATCGGGGTTAGCAGCTGAATGACACAATGCACAATGTCCTGGACAGATCTCTGATGAAGATGTGAGAATCCAATATTCCGGCTTCCTTTATTCTACAGTAAATTCCAGAGTTATGAGAGAAAAACTGGATAAATTATTTAATCATTATTTAAGAGTTCAAAGTTAGGGGGCTGGAGAGATGGCTCAGTGGTTAAGAGCACTGACTGCTCTTCCAGAGGGCCTGAGCTCAATTCCCAGCAACCACATGGTGGCTCACAAGCATCTAAAATAATCTGGTACATCTTTTGACCTGCAGGCATACATGCAGGCAGAACACTGTATGCATAATAAATAAAGAAATCTTAAAAATAAAAAAAGCTCAAAATTGTGACTCCAGGTAGGAGTTGGCAGAAGAGGTGATTTATTTTCCTAAGACGTTATTATAACATAGGGATAAAAATGCTAGCAAAAGAAAAAAATCTTCCTTTAGTTTTAGAATGAATTTTGTAGAGTTAGAACAGGGTCTGATTAAAAAGTACAGACATGGGGCTGGAGAGATGGCTCAGCAGTTATGAGTACTGGCTGCTCTTAAAGAAGACCTGGTTTGTTTCTTCATACCCACAGGGTGACTCACAACTGTATGTACTCTAGTTCCAGGGAGATCTGACACTGTCTTCTGACCAGACATGGTGATATGTGCCTTTAATCTCAGAAGGGAGATGGTGGCAGGCAGGAGAATCAGGATTTCAAGGATATTCTCAGTTGCATAGTGAGTTCAAGTCTAGCCTGGGCTCTAGGAGACTGTCTCAAAAAAGTCAAAAGTAGGGCTGAAGAGATGGCTCAGACTGTTTTTCAAGAGTTCCTAAGTTCAATTCCCAGAAATTCCATGATGGCTCACAACTATCTGTAATAGAATTCAATGCCCTCTTCTGGTGTGTCTAAAGACAGCTATAGTGTACTCACATAAAATCAATAAATAAACATTTAAAGAAAAAAAAATCAAAAGTATAGACCATCATAACTAATGGAGTTTGGTCACATGCATACTGATCGAATAACAAATAACACACACACACACACACACACACACACACACACACACACACACACTTTACCATCTGTAGCATCCAGGTACTTTCTATTATACTGGGCGCTTTTGTAACTTCTATGTTTAGGACATTTAGAAGTAAATTTATTATTTTTTATAGATTATTTTATTTATATGAGTACACTGTAGCTGTCTTCAGACACCAGAAGGGCATCAGATTTCATCCCAGATGATTGTGAGCCACATGTGATTGCTAGGAGTTGAACTCAGGACCTCTGGAAGAACAGACAGTGCTCTTAACCGCTGAGTCATCTCTCCAGCCCTAGAAATAAATTTATTTACTAGGGAGTCTCTCCAATTTTGTTTGAGAAATACACACGAACACACACACACTGGTGTGAGAGATCCAGCCTGGGTTTTAAGTATGTTTGGCTACACTGCAGCCCGGCATGTACAGGAACGGCGACTGCAGAAATGCCACTGTTACCCAGTAAACTAACGCAACACCAGGCTACGCACAGCTAATATCTGCTTGTTTCCAAGTTTCCATGGAAGCCCACGTCTATGCTTGTGCTACTAACCTTGAAGAAGCAGATTCTCTTGGCAAAAGGAGTCAGTATATTGTCTAGCTTCTGGGAAAGATCTTCCAGCAAGAAAAGCAGCTCAGCAGGCCCAAGCTGTACAACTTCTGTAGCCTGTAATGAGGAAGGTGAAGAACAACTTCAATCATGTCCTACTAAGAATATTTTTGGGGTATTTGGTGCTCATTTCTGCCATTGGGTGAAGAACTGAATTTGGCAGTGGACAAAGCAATTCCACACAAGCAGGAGGACTTGGGGTGGATTCCAGCACCAACGTGAAAGGTGGCAGGAACTTTAAGCACTTTCCCCGCTCAGTCTTCTCCCCAGCTTCTTCAGTGCCATGGTTCATTCCACCTCTTCGCTCCTGTTCACATTCGGTAAGTGCACGTCAAGAAACGGAGTGGGAACTGTCCCACCTACACTGTTTATTCATACACTTTTATGCAGCACCTTCTATAAGCAGACTGATGAAGAAAAACTTAAAAAAAATAATAAAGGTGCAGGTGCACGCGCGCACACACACTACTGATTCTGTTCTGAAGGTGCCTACATCTTCCCAACTATTAAGTAAGAATCCATGCCATTTTAAATATCTTAGTCTGGGGAAATTCCATTCTTCAGTGAAAATCCTTATCAATAGTTAGCTTCTCTGTGAAAATATTCTCTTTCTCAGCTTTCTTAGGATGAACACTCTTACTGAAGTTCAGATAGTGATCAGTGCAGGGCAGTCACCTCTACCTCCTGCACACTTGCCCAGCTGAAGGAAAGCAGCAAACCGTGTGTGCTACTGTACCGCTGGGGTGTTTGGGTGGCATCTATTTAGTGCTGAAGAAAGGTCACGGAAATGCAAACACAACACTGACTTCTCTATACCCAATGGTCCTTTGCTGTAAAGTACACTCAGTGCTTCTAACTGGTAACCTGCAGCACGGTCACGTCGTCAGTACTGTATTTATAACCTGACACACCGAGAAAGCCTGTGACTTGTCAACAACCAGGGTCAAGGATGACTGCTCACTCAGAATTCATACCAAGGCCTCTGAAGTCAGAAACCAGCCTTTCCTTCGCTGTTTCCCCTTCATCCAGTCGTCATCTCACAGAGGGTTCCCAGTGCTCCCCCACTGAACAATATTCCTCTCTTCAACTCTATTTTTTGTTGTTTTGTTGAGGCAGAGTGTCTCTGTTAGCCCTGACTGTCCTGGAATTCACTATGTAGTCCAGACTGGTCTTGTATCTGCCAACCTCTGCCTCCCAAGTGCTGTGCTTAATTAAAATCATGTGCCATGACACCTGGCCCAACTAAATATCTGTGCTCTTCTTGAAACATGAATAGACCTGAGGAACTTTCTAAAAGGTTACATTCTGGGATTCCAGACTGTCACTTACTTCAGTGTGCATTTCAGTGTCTAAGATGAACTTGGTCACAAGTCCAGAATGTAGAATAGAGAAGACCTCCATGTCCAGCTCTCGGACAAAAGCACGGTAATTCTGCAGTGATACAGATGCCTTTCCTTCCTTCCCTGTAGACTCCTGTAGACAAAAGAACAACTCAAAAGAACTAAAGTCTCAGATATTAGCCTAATTTTAAAAAATTTAATCTGATATTATTTTAAATTGTGTGTGTGTACGTGTGTACACTTGTAAGTACAGAGGCATTAGATCCCACTCGAGCTGAAGTTACAGGTGAGTCACCAAACATGGGTGCTAGGAACTGAAATCTTACCCTCTGGAAGAACAGTAAGTACCCCTAACCATGGAGTGATCATCTCCCAGCCCCCCCAAATCTAATTTTAATCAACATGCTAAAGTCTGATACACATTCATGTTTGGTAGAAGATTCTAATTTCCTTACATCACCTCATTCCTTTCATCAAATTCTCTAACCACCCACAAGCCACAGCACTTGATGTAGTGGAGCAATATATACCAACGGCACCTTTGTTGTCTCTACTTAAGGATGAACTATTAGGTAGGTAAAAGCATGTGGGAGTGTACAGGAAGCTGTGAGCTTAAAGGCTAGGATGATCTGGTTTCAAACCTTAGCTCAAGTGTACATGGTATGTCTGAACAAGGCTTTCATTTACCCTCTCTGCTTATAAACTGCCTAATGAATTAATATAGACATGAACATTAACATCAACCTTGGACTATTAGGAGGTTAGTGGAGTTACACATAACAAATTAAAAACGCATGGTGGTTGTAAAACAAACTGACATCCTCTGCCCAGGAAACTTGTCAGGCGTGACACTTCTCTGTGAATGCCACAGGGCACTACCACACATCAGCTACCACAGCCCATTTGCATTTCAAACCATTCCCAGGATACTTACTCATTTGTTATGCTTCTGTGGCTTTACATCTTTAGTTACATTTGATTTAGTCTCTATGTTTGTGTGCATGCCATAGCACATGTGTGGAAGTCAAACAATAACTTGTGGAAACTGGTTCTCTCTCCACCATGTGAGTTCTGAGGATCGAATTCAGGTCATCAGGTGTGACAGCCGGAGCCTTTGCTGGTTGAACCATCTTACTAACTATATTTTACTAACTGTACTTTGTTTGTTTGAGACAAGGTCTTGCATGTAGCTTAGTCAGCCTCAAATGTATGATCATTTTCCTGCTGTAGCCTCCCAAATGCTGAGATTATCAGTATGCACAACATCTAGGTCACTAAGTTTATGGTCTGGGGTAAAAAGGAGAAAAGCCAAAAGTAGTACATATAAAAGAATGCTATCCTAGGCAATGAAGTTCAGGACTGCAATGCCAACACAAAGGATGCTAAGGCGGAAGGATCATGAATTTGAGGTCAGCCTCTGGTACCTAGTGAGATCCTGTCTGAAAAACCTAAGTCAGGGGACGGTGTATTCTAGATACAATGAGATAACTATTATAAAACAGAATTTAAAGTATTACAGGGGAGCAAAACATAGGGGTAAAGTATGCAGATGATAAAGAGAAAAAGCAGCCACCTGTACAGCATCAATAAGGAGTGTTCTTCCACTTCTGTGGCTATGATAAAACACTCTGATCAAACTAACTTGGGGAGAAAAAACCACTTAGCTGTGATTCTTCAGGTAAAACTCCAACATTGAGAAAATTGGGGCAGGAACTGAAGCAGAAGTTACAGAGGAGCATTGCTTGCTAGCTTGCTCTCTAGCTTCCTATTCATGCTCAACTAGCTTCCTTAAAGGGTCCAGCCTACGTGCCTAGAGATGGTGCCACTCATAGTGGACCCGTCAATCATCAATTAAAACATTTCCCACAGTCAGCTTCAGGACAATTTAATCTGAGCAATCTATCAACTGAGGTTGCCTCTGCCTAAGGGACTGTACTGGTTCCTAATAGGAAACAACAACCAAGAATTTAGAGAACAGTAAGAACTCTCCCATTCGAGAGTTATTCTGAGGCCGAGGAGATTTCACTTGCCTGTCTTCCCATTTCTTCTCTTTAAAACATGCAGAGTTCAGACCTCATTCTTACTGAGCAGTCATAAACCTTTGTCACATATTCCAATACCTTGTCTACTTGGCTTTTATCAGATGGCGCCATGTCACATTCTGAAGTATCTTCTGTTAGAAGTGTGTCTGTGCAGGATGCTTTGCTGCTATCACCTTTTGGTTTCTTTCCCCCTATGTTGCAAAGAGAGAAAAATTACTCAAGTAATTAAAAAGCACATTTTGCCAAATAAGGCCCTCCAAGAAAGGAGGAGGAAATTTTATGATTCAAACTACACATTTTGCACCTTCTAAAGAAAGGTTTGACGGCAGATCTTGCTAATTACTGTAGAAGCACCACCCACTAACCAACCTTGTGCCACCAGAACTCTGATCTTTTCAAATACAAATGCCCCAATACGGGCTGGAAAGATGGCTCAGCAGTTAAGAGCACTGACTGCTCTTCCAGAGGTCCTGAGTTCAATTCCCAGCAACCACATGGTGGCTCACAACCATCTGTAATGGGATCTGATGCCCTCTTCTGGTGTCTGAAGACAGCTACAGTGTACTCACATAAAATAAATAATTAAAAAAAAAAAAAAAAAAGACAAAATAAAAACCCCCAAATGCCCCAATACATATAACCCATGAGGTTAATCCAATGTGGCACAGATGGGGGCAAGAAAGGAATATGCTCACCTGTCTTTCCCTTGTGTCTGTTTTTTGCGGCAACAGCAGAACTGCTCCCAGGTATCATATCTAAAGTATCCAAGTCAACGCTTGCAAAAGGTGGGACATAGTCTGGGATGACTAAAACAAAGTAGGAGTAATGAACACCAACCACAGTGATCAAAATACCCAAACACCCAGAACAGGTTTCCAAATCACCACCTGCAGCAGCGAATGCCTGTAACTCCAATCATTTATCGGATGAGGTTTGGGCACAGCAAAATGCAGAGTTTAGAGAAATATATTATATTGACTGATTATGATTCATTAATATAAAGCCATTTCCAATAATGACATGAAATAACCAAGCAAAAAGAAACTAAAAGTATCACTTAAAAATCCAGCGATGAGCATTTGGTCACATATCTTTCTGCTATATATTCTATTATTTAAGATGAGGGTCTGAGGGAAGGCTTCTTATCTTCCCTATAAAATTAAGCTGGCATTTTGGGGTTTTGTCTTTGTTTTTATGTCTGTCTATCTGTCTCCCTAACAGGATCTCACTCTGTAGCCCTGGCAGGTGATGAAGACATAAAGATCACTGTCCCTGTCTGCAGAGTGCTGAGTGGAAAAGTGCAACACCACACTCCGTGCTAAGCTAGCATTAAAATTTATTAATGTGTATGAGTATTTTGCCCGAGTGTATATCTATGTGCCATGTGTATGATTGGTATCCTGGGAGGCCAGAAAATGGTATTGAATATTGTGGAAATGGAGTTGTAGACTGCTACGTGGGTACTTTGAATGAAACTTCTCTAGAAGAGAAGCCAGTGCAGCTAACCTCTCTAGCCCCATAAGCTACCTTTTTTAAACAACCGGTTAAGTTATTGGTCGGAAATGAAGGCAGAGGCAGGCAGATCTCTGTGAGTTAGAGGCCAGCCAGGTCTACAAAGTGAGTTCAATATAGCCAAGGTGCAATGACACTCCGTCCCAAAAGTAAATAAATAAATAGATAAACAAATGTGATGCTCATCTCCTAAGCATGACACTGAGGCTTGCAGCATGGCCCTTCTTACCTGCCAAGTACTTCTCTAGGATTTCCTGAAGTTCCACAAGGTCCTTTAGCCGACTAAGAACCTTGCCCTTCATCTCAGGAGAAGGTTGTTGGCAGAAGGCATTCACAACCTGCAGAGCACAAATTCTCTTCATATGTGGACAGTAACCTCATTTGCTTTACTTCCCCAGGAATAAGAGGTTCTTTTACTGCACTAAATATATATATTTAATATAAAGCATATGAGCCTGGGGTGGTGGTTTATGCCTATAAAATTCCGGTAGATGGGATACTGAGACAAGAGCATTACCATGAATTTGGGGCCAATCTGGTCTACATAAGGAGATGACCAGTGAGACTGTCTCAAAGAAACAAACATACAGAAAAGCAGCTATATCTGCATATGAAATAATATATCATCAACTGTGCTAATCTTCAAAAAAAGGAAAAAGTCTCATACCAGACTGGTTTTAAACTCAATTTGAAGCTGAGGATGACTCCTGATCAATCTGTCTCAGCTTCCTAAGGTGTTGGAGCTAGAGACAGGCATGAGTCACCACACCCAGTTATGTGGTGCTGGGTAGAGGCTAAGATGTCATGCACTACTGTATAGCTGACAGATCACAGCTGTCTGTGTTCTAGCATTCTCTGTAAAATAAAAGTTACCACCGATGGAGCACTAGCTTAGAAACTATTTAAAAATTCATCTAAATTCATAAAAACAAAGTTTAGGAGAAAAATCTGAGTGAGTAAGTGTGTGTGTGTGTGTGTGTGTGTTTGCATGTGCACATAAACATGGGTGACCTCACAGACCAGGAGAGTATGGTGTTGGAGTGACTGTGAGCTGACCTTCCCGCTACCAACACTAGTAACCAAACTCTGGTTCAGAAGAGCAGCAAACTACCACTCTAGTCCCATAAAGTTTAAAGGATAATAAGACAAAAAAAGCCTGTTACAATCCTGGTGTGAACTGTGACTCGGTGATGGAGATCTGGTGTCATCTGTCATATAGCAGTGTTCTCCCTGACCAAACACAAGCCCCGAGTTTCACCCCACTGCTCCTCACTACTCCCTTTGCACTGAGGCAGAAGATCAGAGTGCGTACATTAGCGAATCAAGTCTTATTCTACTACTTATTTCCCATGATGCTCTGGCAGAGACTGTAGCCTTTCTAAGCTTTTGTGTCTTTACCTATAAAGTGGAATTGTTGTATAAATGTGAAGTACAATGCAGCCAAAACAGTGAGGCAGCAATGAGGCACTGCCATGACCAAAGTCCTCAAGCACATTCTGAAGGAAGCGAACTGTACCCACTTCTCCCTGAGACCAAAAAGTGAGCAGAGGCCTGTAGCAACAGATGAGGACTTCCAGCACAGACTCTGATGGGGGGGACATCAGCAAGTACCGATGGCCAGCAGTGGACGCCATAGAAGCACAGGCATTGGTGCTGCAGGGATCTGTTTGGGAGTTTGTGGGAGCAAAGAGAATAGTTTTCTTCTGAGAGAAGCTACAGATATAAGTGAGACATTCTAGTAACTCGCTCACCTCTCTGAACCAGTTGAAAGTTAGGAATGTGAGTGAGCACATGAGCGAACGGTCCTGAGCAGACATAGACTCCAGTTTCTCTCCAGGTTCCAGGTCAGGGAGGAACAGGGGACAATCTGAGAAAGAGCACATGTCCCACCAACCTTTAGCTCAAGGCAGAACACAGGTCCTAACTCCCCATCTAACTCTTGTCTCTTAAGCTCTTATTGGAGAGCCAAGGTTTGTTTTATTTCAACAATCCTTCCATTATAGTGTCAAAAGAATACATCCATACTCTGCCTCATCTTGGCACTATGGACACCTGCTGGGAACAGGACTTCTAAAAAGCAAGTATGTTTGCAAGGCTATGGTGCAAGGCCCTTTTTGCTGGCTATAACCTGGGTCCATGGAGCCAAAGAGAGCACACTGCTCTTCTTAAGACTAAAGGTCTTTATGCCCAAGATAAATTGAATTCTACTATGATCTTATGTATGTTAACCAAAAAACAGCACAGCGACTCCTAGAGGTAAACCAAACAAAACCAGAGTAATTCAGGAAACAGAATCTCAGGTTCACAGAAAGAGCTGCATGGTCCATGCCAAATTCCTAAGCAGTCTTCCTGCAAAGGTCATGGGTCACAAAATTTGTGTCATAATGCTGCACCCCTCCAAGATTTATAGTAATAAAAAGTAAATACATACAAGTGGGAGAAAACAAAACAGAATATGTTCACCAATTAGCAACCAGCAACAATTACAAAGACAATGCCTGGTTCCACACAAGCTTATTTGACTGAAACTCCATTATTGCTGCAATTCTTGTCTGAGGTTAGAAATTCCATCTTGGGCTGGAGAGATGGCCCAGCAGTTAAGAGCACTGACTGCTCTTCCAGAGGTCCTGAGTTCAATTCCCAGCAACCACATGGTGGCTCCTGACCATCTGTAATGGGATCTGATGCCCTCTTCTGGCGTGTCTGAAGACCACGACAGTAAACACATAAATGTAAAATAAATAAATCTTTGAAATAAGAGGACTTACTCTCTTTGAGATGACACTAAAATATATTTGGAAAAAAGAAAAAAGAAAAAAAATTCCATCTCACACACGTGCGGTTACAGGCCTTGCCCCGGCCTACTTTTACCAAAGAGCACAGAAGTAGGCTCTGAGAACTGTGTCCATACCTAAGAGACCATCGATCTCATCCAGGTTTCCGTTGTGTTGTCGTGCCACGCAAAGTCTCAGCAGCCGGAAATGGGAAGCCAGGCATAAAGAAGACATTGATCTAGGAAGGAAGAATCCACCTCAGGAACCACACTTAGTACCACAGTCATATTAATCCAAAACTACAGGTACTCACTCTTGTAACTAAAGTTGAGTGATGCCCAGCGGATAATGAGCTAAAGCTCAAGAAGGCAAAGGGTATGTGCAGCAGGTGAGGTTCTAGTGGGAAGGAGGTGATGGAGGCAGAGGCAGCCACGGATATACATGAAAAACATGCAAAGGACAAATAGGCTATTGTAGTGGGTGCTGACTCACGGGCAATGGAAATCTCAGTCCCAGGGAGCAAGAAAAAAGAGGACTCTGACTGCATCCTTCTAACAACTCTAGATACAACCTTTCTTTAAAGAATCACTTTGATACAAGGACCTCACACATTAAAAAAACTATGAAATGGGGCTGGAGACATGGCTCAGTAGTTAAGTTAGCTTACGGCTCTAAAAGAGAACACAGGTTCAGTTTCCAGAGCCTATATGGTGGCTCACAACCACCCACAACTCTAGTTCTGGGGAGCCAACACATTATTCTAACCTTCACGGCCTCCAGAATTCACGTGGTATGGATACATTCACTTGGGTAAACATACACATTAAATAAATAAGTCCATTTATTCATTACTATTAAGAGACCTAAAAAAAAATAGAATTCCCCAGGAACGTTCAAAATACCAACAGATGGAAAGCAACTAACTTGTGGCTTGATTCTTGTGAAGTCACTTGACTGACATCTTTTGCAAATTCCTGAAAGAACAGTGGCAGGAGGTTGATGACAATTCCATCTTGAGTGCTGCATTCCTCTAGGCCATAGAGCGCCTTCACAGGGAATGGAAAGTCACTGAGAAGAGAACCCAAAATACGATGTTCCTCACTGGGAGGGAAACAAGGCCATGCGAGAAATCACTAGAACAAACCAACTTCAAACAAAACAATTTCAGGAAGAAGCTATAAAGGACAAGTGGGGACCTTTTCAGCAATTCTACAGCTGGGATACAGGATGTTGGGGCGGGGAGGGGGTGAGTTAGGGTAGGCAGACTTGGGGGCAAAAGTAATGTGAAGTTTGTATCAGTTACTGAACTGATACAACTTCCTCACTAGTAGAGCTAACCCAGAAGGTAAACAGCACTTACCCTTCTGGAACAGCACGGAAGTCCACCACAAAGGCATCTTGGAAATCATTAAAGATGGTCTGACCAACCCAATCCTTCCGGGTGCAAACAAGAATGGTGTAGTGAGGGGTATATTTGCTATATAGCCCCAAATAAACTGCCATTATCCTCTCTAAACCACAGGCTTTTCATTTCTAAAACAGAATAGTAACATGGACCTCCAATACTATGAAGAAAGGAGATAATGCTCAAAAAGTGCCTCACTTGGTGCCTGGCACAGAATAGGGCAGTCGAACAAACGGTGCCTATCACCAACCTTCTCACCTCTATCATTATAATCATTATTATGTGGAGGAGCCTCAGGAGATCCCAGAAACTGGGTAGGGTGGAACAGTCTTCCCAGCCAGAATTAAAGGACTCCCAGGATGGTCTGTTTGTACACCACAACAGAGAGACTTAATGTCTCTGATGCTTTGTCACTTTAAGAAAAGACGCTTGGAATGGGGTTTTAGCAGTTGATACCAGTCATCCCAAAACTGGGGATGGAGAGGCAGGAGGACTACAGCTAGTTCAAGGACAGATTAGTCTTAATAGAAGTTCTAGTCAGACTGGGCTACCCAGTGAGACCTATCTCAAGAACTGGCTCCTACCTGCCACCCCTAAAACAAGACATTATTCTTACCAAGGTTTTTGGAGCCAACTTTCTTTCTTGGATCAGGTTGGCAAATTCATCATAATAAAGAGAAGAGGCCCAAGGAGAGTGCTCAGTGCAAGAATGAACCAGTTGTAACAAAGAAGTCACCTGGAAGAGATGGAGAGAAAGAGCCTTGGGCTGTCAACTCTAAATTCATCTCCAGACTCAGTAGTAAGTTCTTTCTAGAATCTCACTGCCAGAAGTCAAGTGAGGTATTCCTGAGCCTCTTTCCTAGTCTGTCTCTTTCCAAGCATATAGCATATCCAAAGCCAAAACCAAAGTTGGAGTAACACCCTTAGGTACGAACATTAAGAGAGACAAGCAAAACAAAGAACACTGCTATGTGTCCTAGAATAAACTTCTGAGGAGTTACCAAGACAAGATGGGTATGGTGTCTCATTCCTGTAATCCTGACACTTGGGAGGCAGAGACAGAAGGATCCTAGAAAGTTGAAGGCCAGTCTGGTCTACATAGTTAGTGCTAGGCTTGGGGCTACATAGCAAGACCTTATCTTTAAAAAGAAATAGTTACTTAAGATGTTTTTGAAACAAAATACACAAAATACTGCAGTCACAGATGTAGCTCAGTGGTAGTATAATCCCAGTATTGTGAAAGAAAACGCACACCACTTCCTGGTAAAACGGCAGTGAGAAACCACAAGCCCTGCACACTGGCGGACATCTTACCACGCTACAGAAACTTACCTGTGTGTGCTCTTCGCTGCTCACATTGGTGCTCCTCTGGGTTGAATTAGATGGCACACTTCTAGGAACAAAGAATTTTAGTTTAATTTTGTAATATTTTATAATAATTGGCTTAAGTTTAACAGTCTTGGTGGAAGAGTACTTATTTGGTTCACTAGTGAAGCACGGTTATTCCCTCTTTGAGACAGCGCCACACTAGGTTATCGGCCTTATGTCAAACTGTGTGCAAGTGATCATTCTGTCTTTGTCCCTGCAATTCTGAGGATTCTGCAAATGTGTAAGACCTATTGCTATGTTTCTTGAAGGGCACACTAAATTAGTAATAGAGAGTCTCTTCTGTTCTTCTGAGACAGTAGTCTGAACATGCTACTCAAGCCAGATTTGAACTCCTGGCATCAGGTGAGACTCTTTCCATGTGCCCAGCTAAAGAAAACATTTCTTCAATATGTAGAGTGCTCTTGGCATTGTCCAAGGCACTGAAAACTCTTCATAAGTCTACGAAGTAAGTACAATTAGCATTTCACAGCTGTGAAAGTACAAAGTCATTAGGTAGGAACAAAGCTAAGACTGGACTCCAGACAAACAGTATGGGTCAGCAAATAAACTCTTAACCAACACATAAAAGGCTATTCAGATTTTCCCCTTCCTTTCTAGCTGCTATGCTGACTCTAAGAATGTTTCCTGAGCTCTTAGAATTTCTGACAAATGATTTCCAAGAAGAATATACTATATGGTCAGTTTACAATGACATCTCATAGCAAGTGAGGAATCCACATAGAACATTTATTTCTACTAAACACGAAACTCCAGACCGAATTCCTGCAGCTACAGAGAGCTTAGGTCAGAAGATGGCTCTAAAAAATTAATTTCAGGAGGACCAAGGTTACTGTCTGTGGAAAATTTCCAGCACTGTAACTCCGGGCAACATTATGATTAATAACTATAACATAATTCTATAAAAATGTATGTGGTGTATACAGTTAAGATTTAAAAAGAATGGGCTGGAGAAAGGACCAGCAGTTAGGGGTCTACTCTTGCAGAGGACCCGAGTGACATCTGCCTGTACCTCTAGCTCCTCTGACCTCTGTAACTGACACCTCTGGCTTCCAGAGAAACCTCATGTGCATATACCAGCCTATAAAAACATAATTGAAAATAACAAAATAAATCCTAAAACAGATTAGAAGAGTACATGGAAAAGAAGCAAGACATGCTTACTTCTTCTCTTAGTTTAAATGTCTTTATTAAAATAACGGTCACGGGCTAGAGAGATGGCTCAGTGGTTAAACACTGGCTGCACTTCCAGAGGTCCTGAGTTCAATTCCCAGCAACCACATGGTGGTTCACAACCATATATAATGCAATCTAGCACCCTCTTCTGGTGTGTCTGAAGACGGCTACAGTGTACTCGTATACATAAAATAAAAATAATTAATTCTACAATAAAATAAAATAATAATTACAAAATATAAAGTGTACAAGGCAGCACCTGACTAGCTGATACTGAGACCCCGAAACCGACTCTGCATGAGTACCTGTCTTCTGCCATGATGCCGGCCATAGTGACTGCACCAATGATCCCGATGAGTTTGTACTTGAACACAGTGCTAGAGAGCTGCTTCCGGATCACCAGGTGCATGTCATCCTGCAATGTGATAATGAGGTGAGGACAGAGGCTGTTCTGAAGTGACAGATAGAAAGAACACATCACTGTTGGAGCTAAATTCCATTCTCTAATTCTCATGCAGAAGACAGAAAGTTGTTATAAGATCCACAGACCAGTTGCACACATTCCACAACAGCTCTTCCTGTTGTCATAGCAGCTGCTCTAGGGCACAAGAATCACTGTGGGATGGCCGTGCAGCTAAAATATGAGATACAATAAACAATTTTTAAACATACTGATTTTGGGATATACTGTATGTGCAGGCAGGGCAGAGACACAGAGGTCAGAGGGCAATTTTTAGGAGTAGATGCTCTCATTTCAAAACTGATCAAACTTGGGTTTTTACATCTGACTGAAAGTTACTATGCATATTTGACAGACCCACTAGGACCCACTATGTAATTTTGGCAGACCACAATAAACCATTTCGAAATAAATTTAAGTTGGTCAGTGGTGGCCTACATCTTTAATCTCAGCACTTGAAAGGTAGAGGCAAGAAGATCTCTTTAAGTTTGAGGCTAGCCTGGTCCACAGAGCAAGTACGAGGACAGCCAAGGCTACACAAACCATGTCTTGAAAAACAAAAAAGAAAGAAAAAAAAAAAAGGAAGAAAGAAACTTAACCAAGGAAGCAAAGGATTGCCATTGTTAAATTCTATGAAACACTGCTAGCTAGGTATGGGGTATGGGGTACGGGGTATAACTCTATAAACAGAACTTGAGTTTGCTGCCAGCTTCAGTTACATACTGAAAAATACTGCTGAGAAGAACTAAGTAATAAGAGGATATCCCGCATTCTTTTTTTAAAAAAAAACATTTTTTATTCATTATATATAAGTATACTGTAGCTGTCTTCAGGCACACCAGAAGAGGGCATCAGATCCCATTACAGTTGGTTGTGAGCCACCATGTGGTTGCTGGGAATTGAACTCAGGGCCTCTATAAGAGCAGTCCGTGCTCTTAACCATGAGCCATCTCTCCAGCCCCCAATATCCTAAATTCTTGTGTTTGAAATTTAATATTGAAATAAGAGAACATTGTTCAAGGATTTAATGCAATCCTTATCAAAACCACAGTACCAGTTTTTGCAAAAATAGCAAATGTTGTGCTTTCCAAGTGAGAATGTGAAATGGTACAGCTGATCTGAACAATGTTGGTGGTTCTTCAAACTGTCAAACTCAGAATCCCAAATACTTTAGCAATGGTAACTCTAGGTATACACTCTATAGCTGGGACGGGAGCTCAGATAAGGACCTGCACATGAATTGTCCAAACAGCTGAAGGTAAAAACAACCCACGGCTACTCTTGAACAATGAAAGAATGAGAGGGAGATGGACATGAAATGGACATTCAATTACAATGAGAAAGAAGGTCTGACAAGCCCTATAACAGAGAATGCTGACTGAGAAAAGATGACAGGCAAACACAATATGATCCTACATGTCTTTACCTAGGTCCCAGGGGAGTGGGCGGCATGAAATTACTGCCATATTGGGTGCTTTTCTGTTCAGAATGACAACTATTCTGAAAATCAATAGTGATTATATTTGCGTTTTGTAAATATTCTCAATACCACTGATACACTTAAAAATAATAAAATAGAAAGTTTTGAATATATTTTTGCCACAATTCAAAAACAAAATAATGAAGTAACTTTGTATTAATGCTATGAAAAATTTGCAAATAGTCTGCTAAATGAGAAAATAGGGTACAGCACCAGAAAGAGGAAGCACAACAGAGGTAACAATAAATCTGTAAAAGCTCAGGACCGGGACGGTGACGGCCTGAGCGATGGTACTGTTCCTTGCACACCTCTCCATACACCAAACACTTTGTGTGTGTGTGCACAACCTAGCCAAGACTATATTTAAATTAAACAAGGCACTGGAGTTCCAAAGCCAGAGCCCAGTATGAATTAGTGCCACAAGGTGGCCCTATAGGTACAGAAGGTATGAGTTATGATCCCAACCCAATGAATGACCTTTGCTCAGATTTTATACCCTTTGTAAGTTTCTTCAGTGATTAGTGACTACAGAAGAAAGCAAGACTAGGTGAAGTTCAGCTTAGACATCTGGTGCCTCCACAGAGCTCCATACAGAATCTGAAAACCATGGCTTATTTAGTCTCATGGCTGGCTGACTAAAGGCTCAGACCATGTTTATTCCAACAGACTACCATTTCTTTGCTGTTTTTATTCTGAGACAGGGTCTCACTGGCAGGCTGGGGTTTGCTGTCCAGACTGAACTGGCTCATACTCACAGAAATCCACCTAATTCTGTTTCCCAAGTGCTGGGATGAAAGTCATGAACATCCATGACTCACTGATGTTAATTTTATTATTTAGACAGGGTCCTGTTAAAAAACCAGCCTTAACACCACAGGGTGAACCAAAGCAAAGGAGTATGGTGTTGGCAATTGGGGTCATGATGATGATTTATGGGGTCAGCACTACTGATGGAATAAAACTTATTGATCTGGGGCTGGCAAGAATGCCCAGTAAGAAACTCTCAACTTTCAGCTCTTAAGTGGCTGGTGAGAAAGAAAAGGATAGAGAGAAGGTCATGCATACACACACACACACACACACACACACACACACACACACACACACACTGGCCAGGCTCGGCCACCTGCTTCATCCTTTTTACAAGTGCATATGCATACGTACACATATATACATATACCTACATACATATGTATGTACACACATATAGACATACAGATATGAATACATTTGGTGGATGGAGCAGAGCCCCAACAGCCACACTCTATTTTTTCTCTTAGCCTTTATATACCTTTAGATAAAAGTTCTTTATAAAATTACCTCATAGATGAAATGTTACTCAAAAGGGAGTTACGGAAGGCTGTCAATGGTAAGTTGAAAGTAGTGTTTCATATTATAAGCACATTATAAGTTCAAAGCAACAGTTTCCCATGGCCTTGCTTTATCATAGTGCACAACTGTGGCTTCATCCTTGGATCTGACCTAGAATGAATGTTTTTCCTTGATCACAAACCTGTCCCAAGCCTATTTTTCTTCTTAGTGCAATTATGAAAGTTCACTGTACTCCTTATGCAGCCTTTACTCTATGAGGAGAGGGCACATTCTATTTTTGATTCTAAATTTATTACATCTTTTGGACTAAGCAACTAAAGCTATCTCTTTAAACTTTCTTTCTAAAATTATTCGAATCAAATCAGGAATGCTATAAAGTCATTAAATCATCTAAACAGCATTAATTCATGAAAGTTCATCTTCATGTTGATCTGCAGAAAATTTGCTCTCTAGGGTGGACTGATGCCCAGGAATCATTAGGCCATGTAATAGTGGCAAGAAAGGCAGATCAGCAGCAAGAAGCAATCCTGGACAGCGTTTCTCGGGCTATGCCTCTCCAGAGCACACCCATTGCAACCATGCAAAATGGTGGACCATCTCCAGGAAGCTCACCTGCTTGCCATAGCCTAGATGGCTTCTGTCAGGGTCTCATCAGGAACTGACCTGGAACTAAGAATGTCATATGTAGCCCATGAGGCTGGCTTGGCACTTACCATCATTTTACCTTTTTTGGATATTGAGATAGAGTTTCTCTATTTTTTGTAACCGTGGCTGTCCTGGAACTATGTTGACTAGGTCGTTTCTATTACTCCACAGGCTTAGTCTGGCAAATTTCAAACAAATAGGTTTAAAATATTCTTTCTCAACACATCTTACCTGGATATGGTTACTGGTTCCGGGCTGTTGGCTAAATGCCAGAGTGCTGAGAATACAGAAGATTTTTCGTATTTGCTGAGGTGACATATTTTCCAAATAATCTAAAATGCCCTATGAAGGGGAGAAATGTCCAAAATGAGGTAATTAGTTAACGTTTTTCTCTATTTTAATTAAATTGTTTCTCTGTTTAAATTTAAAAACATTTTTCATGTTTTTTTAAAGATTTATTTTATTTATGAGTATGCTGTAGCTGTCATCAGACACACAGAAGAGGGCATTAGATCCCATTAAAGATGGTTATGAGCCACCATGTGCTTGCTGGGATTTGAACTCAGGACCTCTGGAAGAACAGTTAGTGCTCTAAACCACTGAGCCATCTCTCCAGCCCATTTTTCCTGTTTTTAAAATTAGATATAGTCATTTTGTATGTGAATGTTTTGCCTGCATATATGCATATGTATGTACTACATGCATGTTTGGTGCCCAAGGAGGTTAGAGAAGGGCATCAGATTCCCTGGAACTAGAATTACGGATTGTTGTGAACCAATATGTGGGTGTTGGGACTCGAACTAGAGCTTTTACAAATATAACAAACATTTTTAACTGCTGAGCCATCTCTCCAGCCCCACTTCTTCCTCCCCCCACGTTAAACAGAACAATTACCCAGCTACTTCAATCCTGGTATTTCCAAGTTAGCACATCACTGAGATACTTGCACTGCAAGTTTACTGCAGCAAGTAAGTAGCTAAGGAAGAGCAAAGCTATGCTGTTTGCAGGAAAAAGAATACACATGTAAATGGTATTAAAGTGGTTAAGTCAGTTAAGACAAATCCTGCAGGTTTTTTTTCATGTGATTCCTAGATTTTACATAGCTACATGAAACCATGTAAGTACAGACAACTTGCTTAGGCTTCTTGCTCTGTTAACATCAAAGGCAAAGACCAGCTTTCTGACCACAGAACTTTAACACCTAAGTACAAAGAGTGTTTCTGAGTAAATCAACACACAGATATGATGCACTTTTATATCTCCATGCTTATATTTAATACTTACTTGTTATCCATCTTTCTATACACCCCTCCCACATTTAATAGTGCTCAGTATTTAAAGAATACAAAATATGTTTTTTCCAACTTACAGGGAGCAGTAACACTGAAATACATGTGACAGAAAAATGATTTGACATTTGTCAGGACAGACAATACCTTAACAAAAGCAGCGTTGAGCCTCATAGCAGAGGCGTTTAGTACAATCAGCTCAAGCAGGACATCCAATGCAGTATCAACTTCAGCCTCATTCCCACTACAGACATGGGTTACTAAGGCACCCACCACTTCCTATATAGGGAGGTCAATGGGACAGTGTGAAGCAAAAATATGACACACCCATTCTAAAGGGTTTATGCCTGTGGCCTTTCTACTCTCTACCTTACTGTCTATTATCTAACTGCCATGAGCACTGGCTTCAGGAAGCCTATAACCACACTACCGCATAGTTATCCTGCCTCCACAGACCTCACTTTCCCAGGCTGGCCTCAAACTTGTGAATATTCTGTCTCTCAAGTACTAGTTTGATAGAGATGACCACTCAGTCTTGACCTTCTTTCAGTAATATATCAAAACCTCCTGATTTGCTCCTTGGTGTGTTCATCTGAATTTATAAGTAAATTTTACTCAAGTTGTGGTTAGACTTGGTGTACATTGAGGTTTCTTGAAGACTATACTTAAGGAACTGAAGGTCTAACAAGTTTTGTGAATAGAGTACAGGTCAGACTGGATGACTACAAGAATATAAGGCTTCCTCGGGAACTTCATTCAGATACAAAACTCCACACATATATGCACATAATAAAAAGATAAGATAAAATAAAATCTAAGTCTAGTTGTTTGAAGTGCTGCATATAAGCAAGACCTTAATGATTTTATAACACATTTCAGCTCTCACAGTTGAATCCTATAAGCCAGTCTTATCACTTCAGGACAGAGACTAGAAATGAGTATTTTCTTTGTTTACGAAGCAAGATCCTGCACTGCAGGCCAGTCTGGCTTCAGACTTTTGTTCATCCTCCTGCCTGTTTCCCGACAACCGATTATAAATGTGCATCTCTATGGCTGCCTTTGAACTGCGTTTTCCAAGCTGTTGGTCAAAGTTATTTCTCCTTCAACGTCATCTAACCACCCAGAATATACCTCAGAACACATCCAATTTATTTGAAATCATACCTTTCCACATCCTGTTTCTTCCTTATCCAAATAAATGTTTCAACATACCTGCTGACAGTAAGTATCAAAAAACTTAAAAGCATATTTATATAGAAGACTGCCAAACAAAATTATCCTCTGATCTTGAGAGTGAAACAAAGTCTGAGCCAGCAAAAGAATAGATGGGCAAATATCCTTAAGAACCTGGAAGAGGAGGAAAGAGAAAAGACTGGGAAAATGGTGTCATAGACCAAATGTTCTAATATCCACCACCACCACGAAAGGAAACAACCTGCTGGGCCTCACGTCACCATGCTGACACACATGTCCTGCCCACATGCTGCTCTCTAGCGTTCAATTCACACTGAGCACCAAAGCCAGAGCCTGGTCCATGTCTGACAGCCATCTGACTACTAAGTTACAGCTCCAACCCCAGCTCTCACTTAACTGAAAACAACAAATCAGTTTTTTATTCTGTCTTTTCAGGTGGGCACTGTAGATGGCCTCAGACTTTGAATTACAAAAGAAAACTGGAGCTCTGTGCTTCCACAGACCAATGCTAGTGAGGTCCCTATGTGCTGCTATTTCATTAAAGGAGTCTTAATTATACCCAAAATCATCCTTCGGCATTCTGATTTTTCTCCAAGGATCAGAGTCCATAAACAGAGTAAGAAATAACTTTGGAATTCAAAAAAATTAAATGATAAGCTTAATACACAGTTCCTACTTGTTCAATTTGGAGCTACAAACTAGACTGAATAGGTTTCAGTTACTTCACTCAATCATAAGCCTCCATGGGTAGGCTGTTCTGTTTCAGTTATGATTTAAGTTTAGTCTATAACATTCAATGCTACCTAAATTGAGATCTGTGTGTGTGTGTGTGTGTGTGTGTGTGTGCGCGCGCGCGCGCGCATGTGTTGGTAACCATTTGACCATGCATGTGTAGAGCAAACATAACCCTCAGGAGTTGTTTTTAGGAGCCATATTCACTTTATTTTTCTTTCTTTTTTTTTTTTTCCTTTCTTTCTTTTTGTTTTTTCTTTTCGTTTTTGTTTCTGAGACAGGGCCCCTCACTGGGACCTGGGGCTCAACAAATGTTGGCTGAGCAGTGAGCCCTAGGGACACGCATATTTCCACTTCCCCACTTCAGTGATTACAAACGTGTGTCAACATGCTCAGCATTTTTATGGGTGCTGGGAATAAAATTCAGGTCTTTATGATTGTGTAACAGCAACTGAGCTACCTCCCCAGACTTCCAAATTAAGTTCTTTAAATAACTGTTATAAGAGAAAGTTTCACCAATAATGTAATAAAAAGAAACATTGAGAGATCCAAAGTAAATAACGTTAGTAATTACATCTTCTTTACTGATATTCTCATTTTCAAAACAAAACAATAAACAACAAAAAATAAACAAATAAAAAAGCCAAGCAGATGGATATCTATGAGTTCAAGACCAGCCTGGTCTACACGTCAAGTTTCAGGCCAGCCAAGACTACATAGTGAGACTGTCAAAAAACAAAAAACAAATACAAAACAAAAAATCACCACCACCATCACCACCACCACCACCACCAACAACAACAACAAAAAAACCCCACAAATCTTTTTTTAAAAAATCCAAAAGGCAAATGAACTTGAGTTAGAGAAGTTGAAGATCCTAAAAGAAGAAAAGGCCATCTCAGGCTGGCTCATCAATATCATCATCTCAACCCAACAAAGCCATTATGCTGAGCTCCCTGTCAAAGATCAACAGTGACAAAGGCGTTGTGAGATTTCCACACGGTGCAGAAAATGTCAATCTATTAGCTTCTCAACATCTCTCCACCTGCATCTACAGCTTCCTGTTCGTCTCACACTTACCAAACAATGTGTGGAGAATGCACTGTCAAGCAGTGCTTCTTGAATGCAGCCCGACTGAATCTTGTTTCTCAGCAGCTTCTCAGCGCCCTTCTTCGTCTGCATGCTGGTGCCATGGATTATGAGCAACATTGCCACGTCCAGAGCCTGTCAGAGAGCAGCACACCAGAGTTCAGCCACTCCACCAAAACACAATGGTGACACTCGCTTGCTCAGTCCACACCACGGAGCTCACACGCTGTTAGAAAACCCAGAAACACTTTTCAGAGAGAGAAAGTGCAACAACTATTATCCTTTTTAGTTCCTTAAAACAAAAAAAAAAAAAAAAAAAAAAAAAAAAAAATCAGAATACTGAGAATGGTGATATTAAAATAGAATGTTGAACATTTTTATATTTGTTTAAAAAATAGATGAAATCACTTGACAACTGAATTATATACTTTCAAAATTAGGAAAAGTGCTTTATGAAAAGTTAACAAGACTATAAATGTTCATCAATGTATGGTTAAATAATTTATGAAAATTATTTTTAAAATATAACAGAGCTACAAAAAAAAAAAACAAAACAGTATAAGCCAACCTATTTTTGCTTGTTTGTTTTTTTGACACAGGGTTTCTCTGTGTAGCCCTGATGCACTGGAACTCACTTTGTAGACCAGACTGGTCTTGAACTCCAAGATCTACTTGGCTCTGCCTCCCAAGTGCTGGGATTAAGGAAGTGCCACCATTCCCAGCTTAGCTAACCTGCTTTTAAATGAAGTAAGTCATTTCTGATATATGGTGATGATGGTAAAGAAAAATAAGCAACCTGCACTACACTAGCCACTTTAAGAAGGATTCTACTTCTTAAAGGCAGTGTGAAAACTGTACACACATTCATTTGCACACATCTGTTCTTCTAGGAGTAGGCCCGTGCTTATATACACACACACAGCTTTCAAAAAAGACAACATTTACAAAGGGGATAAAGAGACAGCACAGTTGTGAAAATCATCAGGGCTCTCAGTTCACAGCACCAGACAGGATGGCTCACAACGCCTATGATACCATCTTCAAGGAGAACCATACACCATGCCATAAGTCCTAGCACTGCGGAGCCAGAGGCAGGTTGATCTCTGTGAGTCTGAGGCACGCCTGGTCTACAAACAAGTTCCAGGACAAGCAGGGCTGCTATACAGAGAAAACCAGTCTTGAAACAAACACAAACGGTACAAAGAATATATAACTTATGTTTATACCATGTTCTTGCATGCAAGTCTATAAAATTAGGTATAAAGGCATCAAAAGGTGTGTTCTACTTTTTGTGTAAAAACAAACAACTGGATTATTACCTGCCCCAAGATTTTATTCAAGAAATTATGGTAGCAGATGCCTGTCATTGTAGCACTTGGGGGTAGAGGTAGGAGGATCAAGAGTTCCAGGTCAATTTCACAGCTACACAGTGAGTTTGAAGGCAGTTAGTTGAGGCCTTGTCTCAAAAAAAAAACTTCATTATTTCCACTATTTATTCTATGTTATAAAAACTTTTAAGGCTGGCATCTAATAACCAGACACTCAACTAACAAAAATCCCACAAAAGATTCCAACCAAAGCAAAACTTTCAGAAGAAACAACCAGTGCACAGAAACAGACATTCAGCTTATTCACAGAAATCAGATATGGTAATTCTAACACATGAAAGCAGAGGCAGGAGAATCATCTCCAGTTTAACAAACACAGTGAGTTCTAAGCCATCTTGTATTGCAGAGTATCACAACATACACCCACCCACACACACACATAAAGACAGACACACAGACACAGACTGATAGAGAGTCAGAGAGAGACAGAGAAAGACATAGAGTGGGGGATAGATCCAGTACCATTGCTTATCCTACAATGGAAACTCTAATCTACTCAGGTTAGGACTCCATGGGCAAAGTAAAATCAAAAAGATAACTCCACCTGGTAGGAGGAAGGCCATAGACTCAGGACCTGAACTCATGACCATGGTTGGGTACAGCTTCTTGGACTATATAACTCATGTGGGTGAAACAACCTCTGAGTCCTCCTGAACGCTGTAGACGCATTTCCAGAACTAGTAGGTAAGACCAGTCATAAGGCAACTCACCCCTCTAGGGGTGTCTTCTCCACACAGCCAACATTATCAGAGCAGCTACAGAAGGACAGCTGCAGGAACACAGGAAGAAGGGAGGACAGCACAACAGCCAATGCAGTGCATTAAGTTCAAAGCACAAGCACATTACCTTATGTTCAGCCGCTGACTCAATGCTCTCAATTGCCTAAAAAAACAAGGGCCACAATGTTACAATGTATGAGTGGAGAATGTTCCACCTGCTTCATTCCACATGTCCTCCTCACTTGCACATGATAGTTATTTATACATGAATGGCAATTTTCAGACTTATTTCATCTTACCTCACACATCTGTCACTGACTGACACTCATGAACCATCTTGATGATCAAAGTTGCAAGGATATTACTTACCTTAATCCAGGCTTCTGAAATGATTTTCTCATATCTAATGGCTGACTTTATTACATCGAAGACGAGAACAATACAGTCTTTATCACTGTTTTCTTGATTTCCTGAAGAGCTACAAACAGCAAAGCAAGAAACATTATTTTTTCTACTTACCAGAAAAGATCTTAGAAGATCTGAGCTTCTGGTTCTTAACCACAGGTTCTGGAGCATGTCCCAACTTAATAAGCAAGATATTGAAAAACTTACACTATAGTCTGTGTGGATCTGAATGGCTAGGAAAATGTGTTTCCATTACAATGCATAGCAACAGACCAAAACTCAACACACACACACACACAAACATGAACATCCCTGTTGCATTGTATGTGAATATAGCCTTGCTATCAGAACTTGTGGTTTATTATGATCTTTTTTTTAAATTTTATTTATTGATTTTTTTATGTATATGAGCACATTGTCGCTGTCTTCAGACACCAGAAGAGGGCATCAGATCCCATTACAGATGGTTGTGAGCCACCATGTGGCTGCTGGAAATTGAACTCAGGGCCTTTGGAAGAGCAGCCAGTGCTCTTAACCACTGAGCCATCTCTCCAGCTCTTCTTATGATCTTATTACTATCCTGCCTTCAGGATGGAAGTAGACTGTGACTACGTAAGGGAAGGAATGGCACTGCAAATGGCTCCATACCTTGCCAGTCCTTTACTTTTCAACTTGCTTTGGGAAGCCTGAACTCGTGCCGGCAAGACAAAATGCTGTACGTTCAGCTTCTCCCGAAGCTCAGCAATCACCTATGGAAAGCACGTCAGTCCTGTTTCCTGCTCACCCTCACTGGAACCTTAACAACCCCAAATTAGTGACCCGTAACAAAAGGCATGTCAGCATGCTGAATGAGAAGAGTCCAAGTTATTCAGAATGCCACACCTGAAACCCTGCATTCATTCACTTGAGGCACAACCACAAAGAAATAGAAAATGTCAGCCGGCAGCAGCTTCTGCTGAGTAATCAACCAGACTGAGCTGTATTCTCTCCCAACAGCTATCTGGAGTAATCAGCATTATCAATTAATCTAGGGCCAGAAAACAGCAACCTGAAGTACTTACTTAAATCATTTACCCACCATCTTCCTGTGAGAAGAAAATGAGAGCATACCGCAAGTGAAGTGGTGTCTGTCACAGAGTGGAGAAGGAACTTCACTATCACAGGTAACTCCTCTAGACGGACAGATGACAGCTTGCCCATCACCAGCTGGCGGATCTAAATATAAAAAGCACAAAGCCCTTCACTACTCAAACCCAATATAGACTTAAAAGCAAAATTAGAAAAGTCATTTTGCTCATTTGATTTTCCTAATGGTGGTTTAGGGAAAAAAAATTCTTTTCTCCCAAATTACAAACTTTTACAATTATAAATGTCAAAGAGTTTTCTAACATAGTCAAGTGATAAATGTCAAACACCTTCTGTCTTACATTTCATTCAGAGCCTGAGTTCACAACCGAAAATAGGAGAGCCTGCTCTTGCTTCCCTCACCACTGAGCCCAGTGAACTTATTGTGTATTGTGAATGACCCTGGTTTTTGGATGATGAAAAAGCTAGCTCTCTTCAATAATAAAAGTGTGTTATTTAGAAGAGAACCAAAGCTAAGTGGTTCTTTTATATACTGCCAAATAAAAACCAGCATTCCAGAGTGCTTATATTTTAAAGTTACAAAAGAAGTACAAATATGTGATTGTTTTCCTGAGGATTTAGCATCCCAGGCTTTCCTTGAGCTCCCTATGTGGCTTAGGACGGCCTTGAACTTCAGTTCCTTCAGCCCCTACCTCTGGTTTAAGTGTATGCCATGATACAAAGCTTCTATGATGCTGGGTATCAAAGCCTTGTACACTTTAGGCAAGCACTTTATCAAAAACTATATTCCTAGTCATTGCATGAGACTTGAGTTTGGTCGCCAAGCTCACATAAAATAGTCAAGCATGGCTGTACGTGCATGGCTGTACATGCTTGTAACCCCAGCACGGGTGCTTTGGAGACAAACACATCTCTGAAGCACGATGATAAACTCCACGCAGTGAGACACTCTGCCATCCCCCAATTTGTTTTAAAAAGGGGGCAGACCTGAAGAACATCTGAGGTTGTCATCTGGATTCCACGTGCACATACGCAGTCTCAAGAGCTCACACACACATACCCATATACACATGAACATGCACAAGATTACCACTTAAGAGATAAGAGTGTGATTCAGTGGTGAAATGTCTGCCTAGTGTTTGTGGGACCCTAGATTTGATCACCAGTGTAGTGAAAAACAAAACAAAACCCAACAAAATTACATTGCTTAAGCCAGGCCTGGGGACACATACATGTTATCCTAGTGCTGGGGAGGCTAAGGAAGGAAGATCTTGAGTTTGAGGCCAGTCAGGGCCAAATGGTCAGATCATGGGAATTGAAGGGGAAAAAAAAGGAAAAGAGAAAAGAAAGAGAGAGAGAAAGGGAGGGAAGGAAGATAGAAAGAAAGAAAGAAGAAAGGAAGGAAGGAAGGAAGGAAGGAAGAAAGAGAAAGAAAGAAAGAAAGAAAGAAAGAAAGAAAGAAAGAAAGAAAGAAAGAAAGAAAGAAAGCTAGGTTTTAGCTTAGTATTATAGTATTTATAAGGCCCTGTTTTTTGATCCCTGAGATGATGATGCAGTGTATTGTGTGTGTGTGTGTGTGTGTGTGTGTGTGTGTGTGTATGTGGGTGGGTGTGTGTGTGAGTATGTGCGTGTGTGAGTTTAATATTTTATATTTTAATATTTGTGAGTTTAGTTTCAAAGTGGTATTTTCTTTCATTGTATCTGATTTCTTCCTATTTCTGGAAAGCAGGCTCCTCCCTACCTCAGACAGGAAGTTTGGGTCAAGTCGGAGACTGGAAAAGACATCCAAGATCGGAACAGTCAGTGAAGTATTCTGCACCAGCAATTCACTATTAACAAAGAAGGAAAAGCTGAGTAATGGCTTGAACAGAACTGGGAAAGACACGTCCTGAGAAGCTATTCTGTAGAGTGGGGAGAACAGGACACACAGTAATTCCCTTGGACCTGCAGTGGATGCTCAGGTCCTCCCACATTCTGTCAGTTCTTTCTTGAACACTTACAATACCCGAGGCAATGTAAAAGCTATCTATGCAAATAGTTCTCTTGCTATATTGTTCGGGGAATAATGACCAGAAAAAGTCTGTATGTCAGTGCATGTGCACCTCTGTGTAGCTCTGGATGTCCTGGAACTCGCTCTATAGACCAGGCTGGCCTTAAACTCACAGAGATCTGCTTAAAGTTGACCCTGAATTTATGATCCTCCTACCTTTACTTCCAAATGCTGAGATTAAAGGCATTCTCGACCATTGCCCAGATAATTTTTACATTTTGAGGCAGGATTTAGTGTGTCCCAGGCTGGCCTCAAACTCACAATGTAGTCAAGAATGACCATGACCTTCTGATCCTCCCACTTCCACTTTCTTCCATCACAGCCGTCGTATGTAATGTTAGGGAATTAGCATACTTTGTACATGTCATATACTCCTATCAACTGAGTCATATACCCAACCACCTTTTGTGTGTGATTTTGAGCCTCATGTACTGCAGATTGGATATGAACTTCCTACAAAACTAAAGAGGGACTTAAACATCCCTGTTCCAGCCTTTATGTCTCAAATGTGTGTGGCTATGTGTGTGGCATCTGTGGGTATACACAAATGTGTGTGCATGCACATGTGTGCATGTCATTCATATGCCAATGTGTGCCACAAAGCATATAGGGAAGTCAGAGAACAACTCGGCAAGTCAGTTCTCTTCTACTATATGGGTTCCAGTATAAAACGTGCATCATCAGAGATGAAAGGCAAGCACCCTACACTTTACCACATTAGCCCAAAATTTAGCTCTTTTTACAGTGCAATGAAGATCCCCTGGTGGTTTCATGAGACATTCCTGTTTACCCACCTGAGCTCTTTCCCCACATTAGTATGCTGGGAATCCCCTAGGATCTCTGGAAGGCTAGTGATGAAGTCCTGTTGTAAGTTCACTGGAGCAATACTGATCAACTGCATCATCTGCGCTGTGAGGTCCTGCAGGGAGAACATTATTAGAATTATAGCACATTACTCAAAATAAGCACTCCTTATTCATAAAAATACAGACCTGAAATTATCATGTATACATCATGACCATGACAGACTCAAGCTCAAAATTTAAAGTAAGAGGCAAATGGGAGCTGGGAAGAGAGTACACTCAATAATAAAGTACTTTCCTTATAGGAATGAGGACCTGAGTTCAATTTCCAAACCCTAGATAAAAGAATCCAGGCACACTGGCATGCACTTGTGAGCCCAGGTCTAGGAAGCAAAGACAAGTAGACTCCTGGGCAGCACTGTGCAGGCCGCCTATATCAGGGAACTTGGCAAGTCCCAAGCCACTGAAAGGCTGTTTCAAAAAAAAAAAAGAGTGAATGTTGCCTGAGAAGTAACATCCAAGATTGTACTCTGATCTGCAGATACCAGCACACACTTGTTCAAACACACACACACACACACACACACACACCTGCACCCATGAACATATAAAAGAGGCAAATACCTCTCCACTAGATTCACATAACATAGTAGATTGAATACATTAAAGTTTAGTCTACACCCCAAATTCCAGCTAAGATGAGACTCTAAAAACACTTGTTTTTCTAAAAAAGACGTAGTGTGAAATGCCTGTCAAAACCTAAAAGAATGGTTCTAAGAACCTCTGAAGTGAAGACAGGCATGGTAGTCTACACTGGCAATCTGTGCACTTGAGAGTCAGAGGCAGGGAATCAAGGTCCTAGGCAGCCTGAGCTGCACAGCCAGTTCCAGGCCTGCCAGAGCTAGATAGTTAAGACCTGTAAAAACAAAAACAAAACACAAAAAACAAGCAAGGCTTCTTGAAAGAAGACCATAGGCAGTGCCTTAGGCAGACTGTTTGCTACTGAAACAGGGTCTTGGCTAACGGAGTATGAGAACAGTTTCTTGTCATCATAACAAGAAATGCTCGTTCCTTGTATTACTAAAATCAGTGAGATACAACATATTCAATTCTTGCCCAAGAACCAACACAAAGAAAAACTTGAACGTCTATTCATTTAAGTATTCAACTTTACCAATGCACTTACATAAACCATGTACTTGCAAAAACTACAAATTAAATCATTTATAGTGAAATAAGATGGCCTGGGATCTTACCATTCTTCAGAAACAGAAAATAATCTAGAGGTTGTGAGACACAAATAAACGCCCTTACCTTCTCTGCTTTTGTTTTTATTTTGTTATTGTTGGCAACAGGGCTTCTACACTTAGGCCTGGCTGTCCTGGAACTTGCTCTACAGACCAGGGAATCCTCAGAGGGCTCGGAGGTCTGGAACTCTCTGGAACTCAGAGACCCGCCTGCCTCTTCTTCTCCAGTGCTCAGATTAAAAGCCTGCGCCCCATGCCCAGCTCTTATCAATGTTTTAGAAAAGATTTGTTTTACACTTTGTGGGGGTATGTTCTATCTGCATGCGTGCTTGTGTGCTTGTGTGTGTGTGTGTGTGTGTGCGTGCATATATGCATCATGTTTATGTTTGCTGGATCCCCTTATAGGTTACAGATAGTTGTGAACCACCATGTAGGTGCTGGGAACTGAACGGGAGCCTTCTACAAGAGCAACAAGTGCTTGAAACTTCTGAGCCATCTCTCTAGTCCAGTGATTCTCAATCTTCCTCAACCCTTAACCAAAAATTATTTTCATTGCTACTTCATAACTGTAATTTTGCTGTTATGAATTGTAGTGTAAACATCTGATATTTCTGATGGTCTTAGGTGACCCCTGTGAGAGAGTCATTCATTTCCCAAAAGGTTTGTGGCCCACTGGTTAAAAACCACTGCTCAAGCCCCTTCCCAAATATTTAACATATAATACACTATACTTAATTTTTATACTTAAGGAAGATCCCGTCTTTCAAAAAATAATTAATGCATGTATTTTGTGTAATTAGGGCTGTGCCTGCCAGAGGGCAGCTCTGTGGAGCAAGATCTTTGCTCTGACTTCTTTTAATTTTTAAAAAAGATTTCCTTATTTATTATATATAAGTACACTGTATCTGTCTTCAGACATACCAGAAGAGGGCATAAGACCCCATTACAGATGGTTGTGAGCCACCGTGTAGTTGCTGGGAATTGAACTCAGGACCTCTGGACTCAGTGCTGCTGAGCCATCTCTCCATCCCCCATGCTCTGACCTCTGTGTGGGTCCCAGGGTTCAACTCAGGTCTGCAGGCTTGCACAGTAAGCACTTTACCACCAAGCTAATTCACCAGTCCTTTAAAAAGTAGAGGAGGGCCTCTCTATATGGCTCCTCTTCTGGCTTCAGACTCTACAATTTTGTGCCTCATGCCAAGTGTTGGAATTAAAGGCACACACCACTTCATGCACTCTAAGCTTCTTTGTAAATAAAATTTTTAAAGAGACATATACTCAGGATTCACAAATAAAAAAGATTCAGTCAATGTAGCCCAGGCTGACTCATGTTGACCTTTATCTCCCTGACTCTGACCTCTAAATGCTCAGATTACTGGCATGTGCCACCATCCATGACTAGAAACCTCTGTTTGTTTTTGACACAGTCTCACTATGTAGATAATAGTAGATTAGGCTAGCCTCAAACTCTCAGAGATCAGCCCGCCTCTGGGATCATAGGCATGCACAGCTCCGCCCAGCTGTAAAACACTTTTTAAATGAATAAAGCCCGCACCTACCTTGCTATCCACAATTCTATCCAGCCATTTTAGCTGATTGATGATGAGTCGGGGCATGTTGATTCCATCTCTGTTCTCACTGAAATGTCAGAATAAGAAGGGGTTTAGTTGTTCGCCTTCCTCTCCCGCTGACCCCTCCCCACACCAACTCCTTACTACAAAACAGAAAACTTTAATACTGTATAGAATACTTCAGCCAGTTAGTTAAAACTACTAACTATATAGTTACTAGGTATGGAGCACAATGTTAAACACAAATTTGATCATTAAAAACAAAGGGGCTAGAAAGACAACTTGTCAGTTAAGAGCACGGACATACATGCAGGCAAAACAACCAAACACATAAAATAAGTTAATAAATAACCCAGACATGTTTATATATTGTAGAAAGATGACTGGAAGAAAACAGTTAACTGTGGCTGTGTGTTTTAAATGACAATGGCTCCATAGACTTATGCATTTGAAAGCTTGATCCCCAGTTGGTGGAACTGTTTGGGAAGGCTTAGGTTTGTCCTTATTGGAGGAGGTATCACTGAGGGTGGGCTTTGATGTTCTTTCCTGCTTCCAGCTTTCTGAGAAGGATGTAAGCTCTTAACTACTGCTCTAACACCCTGCCTGCCTCCCAGGTACCATGCTTCCTGCCATGATGGTTATGGACGCATCACTGTTTCTGAAACTGTTAAGTCACAAATTAAACTCTTCAATAAGCTGCCTTGGTAATAGTGCTTTGTCATGAAAAAAAAAATCACTAAAATAGTGGTTATAACTGGGGAGAAGGGAAAGGAGGGATCACACTTATCTCTTACAAACTATGTGATGGGCTGGAGGGTATGGCTCAGTGGTTAAGAGCACTTGTTGATCTTCCAGAGGGCCTGGATTGACTCCCAGAAACCACATGATTATTACAATCACTTATATCTCCAGTTTCAGGGGACAGAATGCACTCTTCTGGCCTCCCTGGGCAAGGAACTTACATAGTGCACAGGCATATATGACGGTAAAGACAACCATACACATATAATAAAGCAAATATAATTTGGCTGGAGGTAGTGGCAAGAGCCTTTAATCCAAGAACTTAAGAGCAGAGGCAGAACTCTCTGTGAGTTTAAGGCCAGTGTGGTCTACAAAGTGAGTTCCAGAAAGCTAGTGCTACAAGGAAAAACTCTTGTCTTGAAAAACCAAAATAAATAAATAAAGCTAATAAATATAGCAACCATGATGACACCCCTGTAATCTCAGCACTTGGGAGGTAAAAGCAGGATTGTGAGTGTGAGATTAGTCCTGACTGTATGGCAAATTGTAGGCCAGTGTGGGCTACATATGATCCTGTCTCAAACAAAAAAGCCCATAAACTTTCAATTAAAAAAAAATGAAATGTGGCTTTTGTTTTGATTTTGAAAATAGATTCATTATGTAGCTCTGGCCAGCTTTGAACACACAGAGATCCACCTGCCTCTGCCTCTCAAATGCTGGGACTGACATTTGTTTGGTTTTTATTATTATTATTACTAATATTTTAAGACAGGGTCTCAGAGCACAGACTGGTCTGGAACTCACTATGTATTTGAGGATGATTCTGATCCTTCATCATCCTGCCCCCTCTTCCTAAGTGTTGGTTGGGGTTATGAATACAAGCCACCATGTCTACCAACCAGACATAACTCTCAAGGTTTTGAGACATACAACTTAACTGCTTCCCACATGACTGATTTATGTTCATTTACAACAAATGCCATTAACAGTTCATTACATTTAACAAAGGCTCACTGGGTGTAGGGAAAATGCACTAATATTTTATCCTTTTATTTTTCCTTCCTTCTTTCTTTTTGGAGGCAGGGTCTTCTGTCTCTTGTGCTAAACTCAACTTTCTATGTAACTGAGGATGACTCTGAGTTTCTGTTCCTCCTACCTTATCACTGCAGTGTTGAAATTTATGCTGTCATGGGACTCAAAGTCAGGTCTTCAGGTTAGGTAACAGTTCTACCAACTGGGTACACACCTAGTTTGTGTTGCATTTTAAAAAAGAGATTTATGTATTCATGTATATGAGTGCTCTATCTATATGTACACCTGCATGCCAGAAGAGGGCATCAGATCCCATTAAAGATGGTTGTAAGCCATCATGTGGTTGCTGAAAATTGAACTCAGGACAGTGCTCTTAACCACTGAGCCATCTCTCCAGCCCCACCCCAGCCTTTTTTTTTTTTTTTTTTTCAAGATTTATTTGCATTTATTTTTATTTAATTAAATTAAGTCAATTTATTTATTTGTTTTGTTTTTCAAGACAGGGTTTCTCTGTGTAGCCCTGGGTGTCATGGAACTCACTCTGTGGACGAGGCTAGTCTGAAACTCAGAGATCCACCTCCCTCTGCCTCCCTAGTGCTGGGACTAAAGGCAAGAGCTACCATGGCCAGACCTATTTTTCATTTTAAGTTTCTGCCTTTGCTAATGAAATTGAACACTTAAATATTTGATGTTTCTATACTTGAGATTTTATGTCATTTTTAATCAGGCTGGTCTTTATCCTGACACAGTTGGTTTTTAGAAAATATTTATTTATTATTTTATGTATACGGGTGTTTCATCTGCATTGGTGTCTGAGAACTCAACTCCAGTATTCTGTAAGAGCAGCCCGTGCTCTTCACCACTGAGCCATCTCTCCACCCTGACATAGTAATTTCAAAATATAAGCAGAAGAAACACACTTCAAAATAAAAGGGCAAGACTGACAACTGGTTCCCTCCTAGGAAACAGCCACTACTGCCAGAGCGTTATGTACTCTTCTTAGAAGAACCATCCTACATACAAGCACATGTGATATTTATTTTAACAATGATTTAGTATTTATGAAGTAACAGAAGCAATGTTATCCCGCACTTGGGAATCTGACATGTTAAACATGACCATAGGACAATTCAGAAGAGACATTCCAGAGTCCAAAAGCATTGAAACTCAAGGTTTCAGAACAATTCCACTTACCTTTCAAAAAGAAACTGTGGCACTTTTTCAAATAACATTTTGATGATGGCAGGCTAAAAAAGAAAACACGCACAGTCAGGAGATGGTATCAAAATATTCAACAGAAATACATTAGTTACTGGGTGGGAATGGCTGCCACGGCATCAGCCCAGGCTGCGTGGTATTCTAAAAAGACACTGCAGTGCTGAAGAGCTCAGTACGCTGGGCTTGGTGGAGATGATCCCACACAGGATGGCGGTGTGAAGGAAGACAGAAGACTTCCTGAGGTTTATAACAACAGATGCCTCTAATTAAGACAGCACTGCACCTAACCAGGAAGCATTAGTCTGTGCCTGAGAGGACAGGACAAAATACAAAGTGGGTAAGTTCTACTGTCAATCAGTTCTGGGAAAAAAGGAAGCAGAGTGAGCAAACAGGTAATCATGGAGTGTGATTTGTGGGTATACCGCTCTCAAGGTGTTCTTAGAAAACTAGTCAGACCTGAGAATTATTTCATCAGGAGATGGCTTACTTTAATATTTATAATAATAATTATTAAATGAAGATGTACAATTAGTCATAGTTTCTTCCACCAGAGTTCCTGAGGAAAGATCTTAATATAACACGTATCCTCTAGGAATGTTCACACAGATACTGTCTGCATTTTAACATAAATGCTTGAATATAAATACATTGATAATTTGCCTTCCCAAACATCAATGAAAATCAATCAGATACTAAAAACATTATCAAATATGGTAACTCTTAGTCTATGAAATGTAGATATTAAAAGATTATGTTTTCAAAGGAGGTCTACTCTTCAGATAAAAATGGAGCTTTGATATGAGTTAACTACATTATAGTAAAGATGTCTAAAGAAAAATAAGAGATTAAAAATTATATGAAGAAGAAACTAAAGAAGAGGAAAAGGGAGGATGGGTGGGAAAGACACTTTTCACTCTATAGCTCTGTTCAGTTTAACACATTGAAACATGTCAATGTTCTTGCTGGAGCGACAGCCCAGTGATTAAGATCACATCCTGATCTTCCAGAGGACTCAAGTCTGAGTCCCAGAACCCACATCCTCCAGTTCCCAACCGCCTTTAACTTCAGATCCAGTGCGCCAACACCTCTGGCCTCTGCTAGCACCTTAGCCACAGCACTCACACCCCCCCACTCCTGCCACACATACACCCATGTTTTAGAAGAAGTTAGATAGAAGAGAATGAAGTAAAGAGCAAACACAAGTCACTAAGTGACAGTACAGATGAAAATTCAGCAGTGAATACACAGTTCTCAGAGCACACACAGAGCTGTAAGGAAGAGGCATCGGGACTGGCAGGATGGCTCAGCTGCTAAAAATGTGTACTGTTCTTACAGAGAACCCAGGTCTGGTTTCCAGAACTCATATCTAGTAGTTGAAAGCTGTGACTCTAGCTCCAGGAGATCTGATGCCACTGGCCTCTGCAGGTACCAGAAGACTCGTACCAATTTACAATGTTTTTAAATAAAGCAGAATCATGCTGAAGAAGTGCATAGGACTACCAGATCAACCAATCTAATAACAAGTCAAAGACACAGACATGACTTAGAGACTAATCTCATCAAGTGCTGCACAGAGCTGTTGCCAACTAAAATTCATGTCAGTCTGTTAGTTATCTCAGGTCACAGCCATCATGCTCTCAGGAAAGGGCTGCAGCCTCACCTGTAAAATGTCAATCCCCAGAAGTAGCTTGATCAGACTCTTGGAGTAAAATGTGCTCATGCTGTAAAAGAGAAATGCATTTGGCTCGTACTTTGTTCATTTTGTTTTAATGTTTGACTACCTTTTCTACATAAAATTGGTTAAATACACAATCCTTCAAGATCATCTCAGAGCCAGGCTAGACAGCAGAGGCCTTTAATCCCTGCACTCAGAGGAGGAAGAAGCAGGCAGCCCTCTATGAGTTTAAGGATAGCCTGGTCTGCAGAGGGAGTTCCAGTATATGCAGGGCTACATAATTGAGACCATGCTTCTAAATAGACAGACAGACAGACAAAAGTATAGTCTTACTAGAAAAAAAAATATGAACATGAGAAGACAGCTCTTCGTAAGGGAGGTTCAGAGATGTGAATTCTTATCATACAGGTAAGACATGTTTCATTAAATATTCCAGTTCTTTGCCATCTAGCCTCAAAATAAATTAAATAGTTTTAAAGTTACACTTAAAATCTTGAATAAAAAAAAGGAATTATAAATCAAAAGCAAAATTGTAAAAAAAAGAAAACTGCATTTCCTGTTTCTAGTCCAGTTACTGACAGACTGAACTTCTAGAAGGCAGCATCTTTTTCCACACCTGGCTTCCTCATCCTGCAGGCGCTCACAAGACAGCAGGCAGTTCCTGAGATTGTCGCTGTCCTCAGTGTAGGACTCTAGGCCATTAACAAATTCTTCTATTACCTAAATAAGGTAATAGAACAAGAGAGGGTAAGCTCTGTGGCTGAACATTTGTCACCAGGCACTCGTCTTGTGTGCCAGGGTCAGTCCTCATTGCATGCACTCCTCGCAGACGTACCACAGAGAGCACGTACTTTGGGATAAGAAGGATGCTTCCTCAAGGCCTGAAAGAGCTTCCTTTGGAAGATTATCTGATCCACACCTATGAGGAAGGAAAAACAGCTTCTCAACATGTGTAATGTCTACTACGACCCCCTTCCTTAAAGTGGCTTCACATCTGATGATGCCACTAAGAATATTTTCTTTCTTCTTCTTTTCTTAAAAGTCTATTTGTTTGTTTGTTTGTTTGTTCATACTATATTCATGTGAAAGTCTGTGCAGAGGCTCTGGCCAGGAACTAGAGTTACAGACACTTGCTGTGCCTGCTGCAAATCAAACTCTGGTCCTCTGAAGGAACAGAATAACCACTGAGCTATCTCTACATCCCTACTAAGAAGATTTTTAGCCAAAACATCCAAATCTAGAGTAAAACACTTAAACTGGTAGATGTTACGGCACCAAAAGTTATACAAATCTCCCATCTTACTTGTAAATATAAAGATAACCTATCTTAGTAAAACAGAAAAGCATCTATGTCCCAGAAACTTGTCTCTAGCCTTATATGGCTTGCCATATTTTTTTTCTGCTAGAGATCTACTTACTTCCTGGGTATCTACACACACACACACACACACACACACACACACACACACGTATATATATGTCACAAAGGACAACCAGTAGTGTACTACTTTTTCTAGAAAAAGAATTAGACGTAGCTAACATAAGATTATGGCCGTAAGCACATTCTCTACAGAGCGATCTCTCTCCTCTTGGGACCGAGGCCTTCCTTCCCTACTCTCCTCTGTTCTGTATCCATGGTCTGGTCCTGAGCACCTTCACTGAACTCAAAAACATATTCTAAATTTTACCTAGCTGATTTTGGTTCTCTCCAGTTTTAAGAGTAAGTCCTGATGCCTTAAGAAGCTTTACAAAGACACTGCCATTTTCTTCAACATCATGACAATCATGAGACTTCTTTGCCAGCTTGGAAAGGGGTTGTTTCCTGATATCTGGAAAAACAAACACAAAACATTTTAAAACATAACCACAAAAATAAGAAGAGTGTTAAAATGCAAACCTAGAAGTAAATGTTCTGAGAGGAAATCTGATGTGTTCTTGAAGAATCACATTAATGGACTCTTTAGTAAAATGAATTTTCTTCAGCAACACTGGCTTCCCCACAAACAAGCAAAACAGTCACCAAATAAAATAGCATTCATTAGGTGAGTTTTCAGTAGAGAATACAAAATGTGTCACTTGGGCGTAAATAACCATGGAGACATTTCCACCTAAAGTCCAAAGCAGCGCGCGCCTCTCCAGCACTCACTGCAGTCGCCGAGAGGTTTATTACAATGCACAATCTGGACCGCACTCCAAAGCTACAGGCAAAATCCTGACAAATTCTTCTAGTAATAATCCTGACTTACGCCAAATTTGAGAACCGATGATCTGTCCACAGAGCCAGACAGAACAGAGCAGGCTCTACACCTCATCCTTCAGGACAGAGCTTAGGAACAGAACAGGCTCCTCTGTATCGTGCCTTTCAGGACAAAGCTAAGGCTGGTTTCATCAATGCATAATGAACAACAACAAAACAAAGGAAACAGGGACCTGAATCTGAAAAAGAAGCCTACAGTCCTCCTTTTGTAATATAATTCTGACTCTTTTTCATATGAGACGCTTTTTGAAACACAAAATCTACCAAAAAGACTCCCAAACAAATGCAAAATGCAATTTAGAACTGCTTTGGTAGAGCTGGAGAGATGGCTCAGCGCTTAAAAGCACCAATTGTTCTTCCAGAGGTTCTGAGTTCAATTGCCAGCAACTACATGGTGGCTCACAACCATCTATAATGGGATCCAATGTCTTCTCATGGTGTTTCTAAAGAGAGTGACAGCATATACATTAAATAAATACATCTAAAAAAAAAAAAAAAAGAGCTGCTTTGGCATGCGTGCATGTGTGCATGCAGTGTGTATAGACCAGAGGTCAACATTAAGTGTTCCCCTGGAGGCATCCAACTTGATCTCTCTTTTATAAAAAATTGTTTTCTTTACTTACATATCTATGTGCTTCTAAAACATGTGTAGACACATACACTACGGCATGCGGATGAGGTCAAAGGGCAGCTGTGGAGTACGTTCTTTCCTATCTGAACTCATGCTGCTGCAACTGCAACATCCTTACCTCAGTTCCCGAAAGTTTTGCCGGGGCTCACAAAGTATACTAGGCTGCCTGACCATTGAAATCCTGCTGACTCCACCTCCTTGCCACTGGAACTCAAATTCAGCAGTGGTTCTGAGGATGACACTCAAATCCTCAGGCTTCCCCGGCTGAGCCATTCTGAAGCCCCTTTTTCAGAACTCTTAGAATGTTTGTTAACTGAATTTCCACTATGTCTTTGCTTGTGGCTTCCTTGCTTTGATATAACTTTCTTTACATATCACTACCATAGCAGTTACATGTAAATTTTTTAGGAAGAAAAAGAGACAAGTTACTACTTTTTTTTTTCTTTCCTAGTTTTTGTTTTTGAGACAGGGTCTCTCTATGTAGTCCTGACTATCCTGGCGCTCACTATATACACCAGGCTGGCCTCAAACCCTCAGCAATCCTCCTGCTTCTGCTTCCCAAGTGCTGGGATTAAAGGACCACTTGCTTTTCAAAAGGGTGAAGATTTCTTATGTTTGTGTTCTAAGATTTAGATAATATTGATAATGTATAATTTTAATAAAGATTTCTATTTTATGTGTATGATTGTTTAATGACTGAACCTAAATGTACCACATGAATGTATAGTGTCCTCTAAGGCCAGAAAAGGGCACTGAATTCCCTGGAACTGAAGATAAAGATAATTGTGGGGAGCCATGTGGGAGCTGGGACTCAAACCTGGGTCCTCTACAAGAGTAGCAAGTACTCTTTATCTCTGCGTCATCCACCCAGTTTCTATAATAATTATTTTCATGAAGGTGGAGAGTGAAGTTCAGAAATTGTCCAAAAGCCCTAAGTGACATTTGAGGTAGAAACTCAATTCTTAATTTTCTAGGATCTCTGTGTTCTCTCCAGTAATCCTTAACACATGTCAGCACTTGAAAATTAGGAGTTTTGGATCTTTTCCTGCCTCACGCATGTGTGATTCACAAACAACAATGAAGGGTTAGATACTTACTGGAGGCATCATCTGTCACAGTTTCTTTATCCTCAGAATCTAACCGTCTTCTTTTGGAAACCATTTGAACAATGTCTTCTGCACTTATATTACTTCCTAGGAAAAAAAAATCCAGGAGTCGGAAATTTAGCTCAGTGATTCACTGCTTCTCTCAAACACCAAAGAAATAGCATAACCGGAGACTAGAAGTCATTCTAAAACTATTCTGTCTACAAGCAAAGGGGATGAGTCTTCACATTAACACTGCCTAAACCCAAATGCTGAGCACATTTCAACTCCTACAGCTGGCCAATATCTCTTCAAGACTTATATTGTTCTAGTTGCTTCTTCCACCAATCTACTTCTCTGTTGCTAAAGGAAAGTCCTTAGCTCTTCATCTGTGACTCAAGACTGTCACCAAAGTGCACCCACCTGCTCTCTAACTGGTTATTTCAGTACTGTGTCAGGGATGGTGCTAAGAACTATCGTTCTCAGAAAAGACAAACATTAAAACATTGCAAACAAGACAAACATCATTCCAGCTTGCAGGAGTGTACAGCTTTACAAGGCCTTAAATGTACTGAACAACATTTGTGTGACTGCAATCTAAGAAAAGCCCAAAGGGATCCAGTGAGAGCTTATGAGCACAGTTAGTCTACTCATAGGTGGAGTGGTGAAAAAAAGCAGGGACAATTTCCCCAAACACGTTTTCCTTTTCAACACCATAGCCTTGTGTGTGCTAGGCAAGAATTCTCCTGCCAGAGATAGTAACTTCTATTTTTAAAATATCTGAATTTTATATATATGAGTATTTCCCTGTGAATATGATTGTGGACCATGTGCACACCTGATGCCCACATAGGCCAGAAGAGAGTATTAGACACCCCCAGAAGTGAAGTTACAGATGGTTGTGAGCCACTATGTGTGTGCTAGAAACAAGAGGACAAGCCGGGGTTCTCTGCAGAGCAGCACATGTTCTTAACCACTGAGCTATTTTTCTAGTACCTATTTACTTTAAAGACAGGGTTTCACCATGTAAATTGGATTGGCTGTTCTACATAGTTACCAGTTACATTTCAGGTCAGCTACAGATATACAGTGAGGCCCTATCTCAATAATAAACAAACAACCTTGTCTTAAATGCTTCAATTATAATCCACATATTTCCCTCATGCTAACTTGAGAAGATAGCATTATTGCTCTCCTAACCAGGGGTAGGGCTGAGGTTCTAACTCTAAGAAGTTCCAGAATCTGAACTCTGTGTTTTGTTCATTTATTTTTGGTCCTTAGAGCCTCATGTAGGCCAGAATCTGTGCTTTTTGTAAGGTCTTGTGTAGCCGACTGATCTGGAACTCATACTAGCCAATGGCAACTATTACCTTGTCCTCCTGCCTCTACCTCCTGGAAGCTAGGACGATGGGCTATTACTATTACTGTGTTCGTTTGTTTGTTTTGAGACAGGTTTCTCTTACTCTAAAGACCTGGCTGACCTCAAACTTAGAGATCAACCTGCCTCTGCCTGAATTGAACTCAGGGCCTTTGGAAGAGCAGACAGTGCTCTTAACCTCCGAACCATCTTTCCAGATTATGGTAATGGTTCTATAAAAGTCAATGGTCCAGGGCTGGAAGGACAGCTCCGGGATTAAGAGCATTTGCTGATCTTGCAGAGGACGAAGGTTCAGTTCCCACTCAAACAATCGGCTCAAAACTACCTGAAACTCCAGTTCTAGAGGATCCTGCGCCCCTTCGGGTTCCTATATGCATGTGATGCACATAAACACAGGAGGTCAAATCATACATACACTAGGTCTTACCAAAAAAAAGCCTCAAAAACTAAAAACAGGCTTAAAATTTCTTATTATGCGTTACCTACAACATGTAATCACTGACAGCCATTGTCAGAGGGAAATACTACAAGCAAGTTAGGGCCATCTGACTCCGGAGAGAAACCATCTTGCTCCCAGGAAAGCCTAAAAAGCTACTAACCTGGGGGCCACCAGCTGCTTCCCTTCGTTTTCGACTTTCCCGCTTGACGGACGACGTTCTGACGCCGCCGAAGCCACGCCTTCGTGACATCATTCTTCCGCGCCGGAAGTTGGTAGCCTGGCGGCCCAGCTGGAAACAGTGCGCGTAGAAAACTAGGCTGTCCTAGATTCCACACCAGTCAGACTGAGGGGCGGGTAAAGGCCCCGAGCCGAAATCCGGGAGGAACTCAACTCCTCCCAACCCTCAGCCAACTCTCAGCGAAAATGGCGGGGCCTGAGCTGCTGCTTGACTCCAACATTCGCCTCTGGGTGGTCCTGCCCATCGTTATCATCACTTTCTTCGTGGGCATGATCCGCCACTACGTGTCAATCCTACTGCAGAGCGATAAGAAGCTCACCCAGGAACAAGTGTCTGACAGGTCAGTACTCTCACCCTATCCTGCCGACCTCACTCCCGGTGACCTTGGTGAAGAAAGTGTAGGGATTATATCACTTAAACTGAGTTTTCATCGCGCCCCTACTGGTACGGTAGGTTGACCTTGGAGGTTATCTGTGTTTCCCTTTTGTCTGTAAAATGGGGACAATAACATTACCTACCTAATAGAGAGAACAGGCATGTGACTGTTAGATTAGATGATATCTAAAAGCGTTTAGCACAGGGCCTGGCATGTACTAAGAGTTTAAGAAAACGTTGTGACTATTGTTAGGCTAGTGGCCAATCTTCAGTGAGGTTATCTATGAACTACCCTGCTCTAGTCCTTTATTAAGAGAGTACATACTGAGAACCAGATGCATTATTACCTTAAGTTCTGCTAACATCCAATCAAGTGGATTTTATAATCTACGTTCTACCAAACAACTGTAATGGTGTGCTGAGATGCTGAGGTATAAAGTGCCTCCAAAGCTTCGAGACTGCCACAAAAACGTGAGCAGTTGTAACGGATCATTTCACCTGCCTAAAGTGGAGGAGTGCTCTCCTCACTTGCTTTCTTTCAGTGTTCTTCTATGGAGACAGAACTTTGATAGACCTTTAGGCAGTACGAACCCATGCCACTTCACATTAAAATCAGTAAGTTTTTCAGTCACTTATTCTAGTCATTTTCAGAGACTCTGGAAAAAGTGCTGCTGTTGCCTCAACATGTCCAGATCACCTAGGAATCACTTACTTTAACAGAGTGTCCGGTTCAGGCGTTTCTGCAGAGAACAGTGGGGAAAAAAAACTCATTTTATTGTATTTAAAAGTTCCTTTTTGTGGCAGGTAATACCATTTGATAGTGATTAAAAGATTGCCTTAAATTAAAAATTTTACTTTTTAAAGATTTATTTATGTTTATGTGAGTACACTGTTGTAGTCTTCAGACACACCAGAAGAGGGCATCAGATCCCATTACAGATGGTTGTGAGCCACCATGTGGTTGCTGGGTATTGAACTCAGTACCTCTGGAAAAGCAGTCATTGCTCTTAATGGCTAAGCCATCTCTCCAGTGCTTAAAAACAATTCTTCAGCAGTGAGATTGTGATGTAACTCAGTTGGGTACAGTCATTGTACAACTGGCTTTGAAGCCCTGAGTTCAGTTCCTTACCCTGGCATAATCCAGATGTGGCAGTGAAAGCCTGTAATCCTAGGACTCAAAGCTGGAGGTAGAAGATCAGAAGCTCAAGCAAGCTACCTGTAGCCCAGAGGTCAGGCTGGTATACCTGAGAACCTGTCTCCCAAAATATAGAGCTTTGTCATTTTCAGTTCTTTCCTTTTTTTTTTTTTTTTTGTCTTTCCTTATTATGCTCCTGCTAATAGTAATAATAATGATGATGATGATAATGTAATGAGACAGCTTTATGAAACATTCTAAGCAGGTACAAGGATAAGGACTTATATTCATTAATTTATTTAAAACCTAAAGGAATGCCATATGATTCATACTGTCCTCGTTTTATAGAAACATAGACTTTAACAGAGTTCCATAATAGTAATAGAAGATGACAATACAGGACTTTTAAGTTAAATTCTTTGGTTTCCAAGCCAAGGTTCTTTATATTCCCAACAATGGCCACTATGATTATTTTTGTGTGGCATTAATCTTAGAACTGACTAGAGACAGCCCCTTGAAGCAAACCAGGAAGTTAGCTTAGTACAGACTTGAAAACTGCAAAAAGATGTAGAGTGGAGAAAACTCAGTCATTTAAATTTTACTTAGTTTTAAAAATACCTATTTTTGCTAGCATGGTGGTGCATGCCTTTAATCCCAGTACTGAGGAAGCAGAAGTGGGTAGATATGTGAGTTCCAGGACAACCTGTCTACATAACAAATTCCAGAACAGCCAGAACTACATAGCAGAGAGGCCCTATCCCAAAAACAGATGTGTTTTTGTTTTGTTCATTGTGATTGGGTGTTTGCCTGCATGTTTGTATATGTGTGTACTTTGTGTACTTTCTGGCCTGTGGAGGCCAGAAGAGGGTGCTGGAGCCACTGGAGTTGGAGTTACAGATAAAGTTGTGAGCTGCCATGTGGAAGCTCAAACTGATCTAGGTTCCTCTGCAAGAACAGCAAGTAGGTCAAGTACTCAGCCATTGCTCCACCCTCATTCAACAGTTTGATTCCTATAAAATAATTTTCACTTTATCCTCACAATGAAACATGTCATTTAAAACTCACTTTTATAATTAAAAAGAAAAATCAAAGAAATTAAACCACCTTCCCAAAGTAATCAGGGCAATAGAACATTGTATATGTATAAACCAGATTGATGGTAACTATATGATGAAGCTTTCTACCCTGGGTCACCTTACAGTTTTAGAGTAATGGTTCAAAATGACATCAGACCCTCAGCTCTTTTTATATTCTACAGATGAATTCACACCTGGTGCAGTGTATATACAAGAAGGTTTGTTTGTTTGTTTGTTTGTTTGTCTGTTTTTCAAGAACTTTTAAAAGGTAACACAGTGTTTGAGTTGTAACAATCAAAAATAAAGAAAAGAGATTTGTAGTAAGATGATTTGCATTTCATACATGCATATTTGTGCACAGCTATCTTACAAGATGTCATATGCATACTTCTAGCTATAAAATCACAACTAGAACAGGACTAAAGTAGATGACGTCACAGAGGCAGTACTGTCTTGTGAATGATATACTAAGTCTACACTGAACCAGGTTTGATTTCTCCCCCCCACCCTGGGTGCTGCTTGTTTGTAAACTCAGTAAATATAAAGTCTGTGCTCCTTCCACACTGAAGTTAGGTTCATGCCTTAGATAAGTAGAACAGTGTAATGAGGTAGATGGAAGTAGTGTAGGGCATAGGACAGTTCCTTGTTACATAACTGTACTAGCATTGAGGCTATTATACCATAACTTGTCAGAGGAATATATATATATATATATATATATATATATATATATGTCATTTCTCCTCCACATTATGACAATCAAAAAAGTTCCAAATATACCAAACAGGGTGGCTTACACAGAAAGCTTAGGTAGGATCACTATGAGTTTGAGGTCAACTATAGAGTAAGATAGTTTCACACTAACCCTCTACTTTGAAATAGCCAGGGATAGTGGTACACACCTATAATCCCAGCACTTGAGAGGATGAGGCAAGAGAATTAAGACTTCATGGCCAGCCTGGGCTAAGTGAAAGAGTGTTTCAAAAGAAACAGAAAGTTGCCCAGATTTCCATAAGGCCTCTAGAGGATGGCAGTATCCCTGTGGAGAGTCACTACTATAAGGAGCAACTTTACCCCCACCAAAAACTGTTCTTGGTGTTGTTGATGTTAAAAGGACTTATTGCTCTTTCAGAGGACCTGAGTTCAGTTCCCAGCACCTGTGTTAGGCAGCTCACAACTGCCAATAACCTCAGCTCCAGAGGATCTGATTCCCAATATCAAGGGCACACAGAGCATGCATTCACAGACATACACAAAAATAAAATTACAATAAATTAATTTATTCTTTTCTTTATTGTAAAGCATTTCTTTTGATACAGCATGAATTGCCATTAGCCCAAATAGTCACAAAAAGGAAAATTTGCTATCTTAGGTTATTAAATTTTTACTGGGTCAAAATTATCTGTGGGCCTGATACAGTGGCACATGTCTTTAATCCCAGCACTTGGGAGGCAGAGGTAGATGGATCTCTTAAGTTTGAAGCTAGCCAAGTCTAAATAGTGAGTTCTAAGCCAACCAGGACTATAAAATGAGACTTTCCCTTTAAAAAAAAAGAAAAAAAGGAAAAGAAAAGAAAATTAACTGTAACTCTTTTTTGTAAAATGTGTTAAGCCAAAAATGAAATATCCCTATAGCTGGAGCCTGTATATATTTCTCAAACTCAGAGAATATATTGATTTGTTAGAGGGAAAAAGAAAAATCAGATTCTTGAGGATTGGGTAAAGTTGTGGGCAATGGCAAGCTCAGCCGGTACCCACCCAACACTGAGTTCAGTACCTAGAACCTATACATGCAGTAGAATGAGAGAACCAACTTTTGCAGGCTGTCTGTCTTCTGACCTCCAGATGTGCCCCAAGTTATGTACAGGTAAATGCATCTATTTTTTTTTAAGTTTTGCTACATATAATGGTATGAGTCTTTAATCCCAGTATTTAGAAGGCTGAGGCATAAAAATCATAAACTCAAGAGCAGTGTGGTGGTTCCAATAGGTGTGGCCCCCATAGACTCAAGTGTGAATGCTTGGCCCATAGAGTGGCACTATTAGGAGGTGTAGCTTCGTTAGTGTAGGTGTGGCCTTGTCGGAAGAAGTTTGTTTCTGGGTAGTTGGGCTTTAAGGTCTCCAAATCTCAAGCTACACCCAGTGTGGCACACAGTCTCCTTCTGCTGCCTGTGGATCAAGATGTAGACCTATTTGCTCCTCCAGCATATGTCTGCCTGGCGCTGCCATGGTTATGCTGATAATGGACTAAACTTCAGAAGCCCTAAACTAGCCCTAAGTAATGTTTTCCTTTATGAGAGAAGCCTTGGTCATGGTGCCTCTTCACAGTGATAAAACCATAACTAAGACAAGCAGCCTATGAAATTAAAGAAATACATACATAGTGCTTTTTTTCCTATCCTTCTATCTTTTAATTTTAAATTACCAAGGCTACCCAGTACAAGGACTTACTCTTAGATACTTATAGAAATTAAGATGCAAAACTTGTGTTTTCATGTGGAATTCTTACACTCAATATAGTCATGGATCTCAGCTTGAGAACATGAGCATTGGGAGTACACAGGCTAAGTCAGCCTTGCATTGATCACCAACCTCACTTGGCTCTACAGAGTTCCTCAGTAGTTTCAGTGTAAAGAGCATAGCTGAGGTTTTGTCATCTGCATGTCTGGGAAAGCCCTGACTTACCTCGCAGTGAAGAGGCTGACCAGTGCTGTGCCCTACACTCACGGGAGGTACAAATCGAGTTTCAGTCCAAGTGACAAAACAGGCAAAAAGAAAAAATAGACGCTACCAACCCAAGATGTGTCAAGTCCAACAGTGAGCACTTCAGATGAGAGTGCTAGCCAGATGGCTCTGGTTAAAAAATGGATGACCTGAGAGAGACACCTGACTCCTGCCAGTTGTCCTCTGACCTCCACACATGTGAGATGGCATGCATGCACACATACACACATTAAATAAATCAGCTTAAACCCCATCAGTATTTTACTTCTGTAAGATCATGGCCTCATATAGGAGGTCCACATTGCCTTGAATAGTCTGGTTTTGTTTGTTTTCAATGGGTATGAGTGTTTTGCCTGCATGCGTGTAATGGGTACCACCTGTGTGCCTAGTGCCCTCAGAGTTCAGAAGAGGACTTGGAACTGGAGTTACTAATGGTTGTAAGCCAACATGTGGGTGCTGGCAACCAATCCAAGTCCTCTACAAGAGCAGAAAGTTCTCTTCACTACTGAGCCATCTCTCCAGCCCTCACTCTGGGTCTTGCCCACCTCTTCTTGCTTATTTCTTCTCGTGTATGGCCTGTCCTCAGCCAGAGTGTTGATTGTGTTACAGCGCTCACCCCTGTGACATCCCTTGGTGCTTTGACTAGACAATTCCCATTCATCCTTAAGATTCCTTCCTGTGGGACTAGCAAGATGGCTCAGTGGTTAAGAACATGTGTTGTTCTTGAGATGATCAATGCCCAGCACCCACATGGTGGCACATGTACTACAACCTTACATACAAGGGGATCCAACACCCTCTTCAGGCTTCCAAGGGCACCAGGCACACAGGTGGTATACAGATATATATTCAGGCAAAGCATGCATATGTGTCTAATAAAACAATAAAAGATTTCTACTTAATCCTACATTCTGAGTAGAGATTCCTCTGGCACAGCATCCTCTATCATACTCCCATAATGCCTAGTTCTCTCAAATGTGATGGTTCAAGTTCATATTTGTTCCACAGTTAGGATTTTCTTTTTTAGGTAATGTGTCATGTAGCTCAAGCTGTCCCCAAACTTGCTATACAGTGAAGGATGCTGCCACTTCCACAGGGTTGGGATTATAATGCTGTGCTATCACACTGTGTTTATTGTTGAATTTCTTTCTTTAGACACCATGGGAAGTTTACATTTTCAACATTGTTTGTGGCACTAACTGGATGTCTGGCAGTTAGAAGTTTATGAAATCTGTGCTCAGGAAAAGCCTGAATCTGTGCTTGCATAGACTGTGAGTGTAGGGAATTAACATGACTTGCCCAAGATCAGAGTTTGTAAGTCACAGAAGGCCAGGCACAGTGGCATACATCTTTACTCCTAGTATTCTGAAAGCAGAAGCAAGCAGATTTCTGTGAGTTCGGGTCCAGCCAGGGCTCTATAGTGAGACTGTATAAAACTAGCAGAGACAAGATCTAAATAAGGACAAATGATTATAAACGTCTCCAACTCTTTGAACATTTTTATTATTAGTTTATGTGTATGGGTGTTTGCTTGCTTGTATGTCCATAAAAGAGCATAGGATTCCCAGGAACTAGAGTTAGAGATGGTCATGAGCTGCCATGTGGGTGCTAGGACTGTAACTCAGGTCCTCTGGAAGAGCAGTCAGAGTGTGTAACTATGAGCCATCTCCTCAGTCCCAAGCCTCCAAATTCTCTCTCTCTCAACTTAGCTTTTCGCAGAACTGTCTTGGAGTATCTGTAGCCAGCTCCCAGGGAACAGAACACATCACACATCTCTTCTGTAGGCCTGTGTAAGTCAGACAGACAGCTGTGGACTATCACGAGGCTGAGAGGAGAAAAGCAGGTGGAGATCTTGGGAAGAGTTCTTTGTGGAAGATGAGTTGAAGGAAGGAACTGAGGCGGGTGGGGAGGAACTGGCGGCAGAGCCTGGCAGCAGAGCACATGCAGCAGCAGCAGCAGCAGCAGCGCATGGGGAAGGAGGCCAGCCGACCCCACTGGCTCTGACTGCTTGAAGCATGTGGCTTGTGCTGTGCAGGATGAGAAAGCTGAGCATGGCTTTCTTGTATGCATTTCTGCCTACAGTTTTCTGACTTCCCAAGAATTTCCATTGACTCAAAAGCTCTTCCCCTCTCCCTCCAGTAAACAACTTTTGAAAATGTAGGAAGAAGTATGGGATTTTTACTTCTTTTTGCATGTTATTTGCTCTAAAAATCACCAATAATGTAACTGTTGAAGAGTTAGAAGGAAGTGGGTCTGAGTCCTGGTGGAGTCTCTGTTATTTGTCAGGTAGCAGCCGTCTGGAGGCCTGTCCTCATTTCTCTGAGGGAATGAAGACATTCCTCCTTTGCACTCTCTGTCCTCCCAAGCCGCCTCCAGATCTCCAGAGCACTATCCAGCTACTCTTTCCTTACAAGGAGAGCTCCTTTGTGTCTCACATTGAGTCCAGAAAGGCCAGGTGCAGTGTCCTCGATTGCCTTCCTCGGAGACCTTTCTTTGTTCAGAGCCTAGTCACTCTGGAAGACTACCCTTGTGAAAACCTGAGTGGCAAGTTGAATATGTTTCATTGATTTTTAGGGTTTTTGGAAAGTTTCCACACCAGCTATTGCCAAGCAGGTCCTCTCTTGAGTCCAAATGGGCCTTCTACTTTACGCTTGTCTTCCTCCTGTTTCACATTTAACGTCTCTTTGTCTTGTGTTTTTCAGTCAGGTCCTAATTCGAAGCAGAGTCCTCAGGGAAAATGGAAAATACATTCCCAAGCAGGTACTCACTGATCTTTTATTCAAAAGCTCCACCATTCACCTGTAAGAGCAGTAATAATGTAAATGTTTGTTACAAGAGGACTTCAGAAAAATCTGGAGGTGGCCGTCCAGTGATTAAGCTGCAGCCTGGTGGTGTTTGCTGTCACTTGCCCTCCTCACCCTTCTTAGGAAATTGTTTTTAAATGTGGCTCAGCTAAAGTGTCAGATTGGCTGCCAAAGAAACTGGCAACTCAGAGTGTAGAAGTGTATTCCAAGGGCCTTTAGTCAGTAGTTCCCTGGGGGATCATTTGGCAATTTACTATGTCACAACTCTCTTATTTCAAAAAGATTTTCTTTTTTCTTCTAGTCTTTCTTAACACGAAAATATTACTTCAACAACCCAGAGGATGGATTTTTCAAAAAAACCAAAAGGAAGGTTGTGCCACCTTCCCCTATGACAGGTATGTTTACTCAACATAGGTGATTAAGCATTAAGTCACAGGAGATAGTCATGTAAAGAACTTGTAAGCCATCTATCTCTGGGGTCTGGGAGACTGTTGCTTTTTTGAGGCCTTTTGCAGTATCCAGGATGGAAGCCAAGGCCTCATACATGCTAGGCTAGTACTCTCCCTCTTAGGTGCATCCTCAGCCCGTAATATAGGAGTCCTTGAAAGTGGGGCCTTCTTTTTCCAATAAGTCCACAAATTCTAGTTTATCAAGTGAATCTTACAAAGATGATGTTGGGAGAGGCCAGGGTCTTTGTTAGGTGCTGTAGGAACTTGGGACCAGTTCCTACCAGAGTCTACATCGTTGCTGGAAGACAGTCCCTTATGCCTTGTGTCTGGAGGAAGAACAGTTGTTCCTTGATTGCCTACACCAACATACAGTTTATACCTAACTGATGTATGACTCCTGCCATCCCTGTTCTGTGAAAAGTGACTTTGTAAAGTGGATCAAAGCAGTGTGTTCTGTGTTGACCTTCTCTCTTTCCAGTCTCATTCTTCTAGGATCAATCCTTCTGATGCATACAGAAGATCCTAGTGTTAACACTTAGGAGCAACAAAATGTCAGTGTACATATGAAAAAGATAGTCACCTCACTAGTCCAGGGGATGCAAATCAAAGCAAGATGTCCTTTTAGTCTGTTAAATCAAAGAATAAAGGAGTCCAAAGCCATAATTGTTAAGACCTTGTTATGTCTTAAAACTTCACCCCCACTCTACTCCCCTCTCCTCCCAAAAAAAAGAATGACTCTTTAGAAACACATAAATAAGCAGATTGGTCTGTTACCTATTACAAGGTAGGCAGCAGCACTCTTTGGTAGAAATGATAGAATGAAAATATTGAGAGATATGGGGCTGGAGAGGTGACTCGCACTTTAAAAAGCACTTGCTGTTTTTGCAGAGGATCCAGGTTCAGTTCCCAATTCTCACATGATAGCTCTAAACTGTCTATAACTCCAGTTCCAGGGAATCTGATGCCTTTGCTGGCCTTTTTGAAAGGTCACGAATGCACAGATATATGTAGGCCAAATAACCACATGTATTTTTTTAATCTTTAAAAAAGATATACATATATTGAGAGATTGGTACAAGGACAATGTGGAAGCTCTATAGCCTCCTGAATGGCAAGCAGTGCTCTGCCCCTGAACTACATTGTCAGCCTTTCTTCATGAAATTATTAATTTTCAAAGACAGATTGGGAGGTAGAGAGATGTGCTCAAAGGATTTAGGGAGCTGATGGAGAGGAACTGTCTACATCTTACATCCTGAGATCATGTGAACCGTACAGTAAACCTGACCTGGCCCACTGTGCTGGCACAAGCCTTTCACCCTGCAGTCAAAAAGCAGTGTTAGGCAGACCTCTGTTAGTCAAGACCGGGTGGGCTACACAGTAAGACCCTATCTTAAAAACAAACAACTGTCTGACTTAACTTTACGAGAATCTATGCCAACAAAGGGAAAGCTGATGTTTTCTCCTGCCTTTGTCTCAGACCCCACCATGCTCACAGACATGATGAAAGGAAACGTCACGAATGTCCTCCCAATGATTCTTATCGGCGGATGGATCAACATGACATTCTCAGGCTTTGTCACAAGTAAGTTTCAAGTCTAAGAGACCTCCTTCTTCCTTCACCCATGTCCCTTTCCCAGTGCTAGTGAGAATAAAATATCACCTCACTGGTAGTGTGTTTTCTTGGGAAAAATAACAACATTTTTTGAACAAAAATCTTGAGTTCCAAGCTGATTCAGCATTCTCAGTGTAAATGCTTTGTAACTAAAGGTGACAAAGAAGTAGCTGAGGCATGTTTTGCCCAAATGCCAGGTCATGGTTCATCCTGATTACCTGCTTTCTCCATATCCAGAACTGAAATCCCTCAGGAAAATCAGAGCAGAGTGACATTTTGACTGTTCTGTTCTCCAGAGGCTGCCACCAGTTCCCTTGTGAAAATTATTTTCTAGAAGCCAGCGGTACAGAATTCCCACCTCCTCTGGGAAAGAATGTGTGTGTTCACACTTCAGCTGGCTCGTGTGCCTACTAGGAACTTTCTTGAAGCAAAAAACATGGTGATTTTCTCTTTGCCTGCAGCTAAGGTCCCATTCCCACTGACACTTCGCTTCAAGCCTATGCTTCAACAAGGAATAGAGCTGCTCACACTGGACGCGTCCTGGTGAGTGTGTGGTCTAAAGAGACCACTGGCCACACAGTTTTTATTTCACTAGAATGAGGTTGTTTCAATTTGAAAAATTTTGCCTTTCTTTCTTCCTTTTTTTTTTTCCTTAAATGGAAGCTCTGTTTGAAATGCCACTGCTAGACTAAAGCAATTTTACAGGAGTCTTGCCAAAATGTTTGTCAGCCTCTCTTCTTAGATCTTAGGAATGCAGGAGTGAAGGTATTGAGCACCCCCTGCTCCAGGAAAATGGAAAGGTTAAGTAGTCTGGCCAAGCAGAGCTTCTTAGCAATGCCCTGAAGCTTATGAGAATGGAGTCTGTGTCTGTTAGCTTTCTGTTACTCACACACTGAGAGCCTCACCTTGTAGAGAAGAGAGGTAGGTATATTTTGGCTTGGCATTTTGGAGGTTCAGGTCATGACCCTGTAGGCCCATTGCTTTAGATCAGCGGTGCAGCAGAGTGTGGTATATAATGAAAGTGAGTGCTCACCTGAGGATCAGAACACAAAAGAGAAAGGTGACATGTCCAGCCTCCTAAAGTCTCCTCCGAGAGCATGCCTGCCAGTGACCTAAAACTGCCCACTAGGCTTCCATCTCCCAAAGGCTCTCCCACCTTCTACTAGTACCACAGACTATGGCCCAGGCCTTTAATACATGAGCTTGTTTGTTTGCTTGCTTGCTTTACTTTTTGTGAGATGGGGTCTCTCTACATAGTCCTGGCTGTCTTGGAACTCAGTATGTGGACCAGGCTGCCCTGGAAATCACAACAGTCTGTCTGCCTCAGCTCTGCCTTCCAAGTGATGGAATTAAAGGCATGTGCCACCATGTCCTGTTAACACATAGGCTTTTTAAAAGAACATTCCAGATCCAAATTATAGAAATGTTTGTACTATCATTTTCCTTAGTTCTGGTCATCATGCTAGGTATTTTTCCATGTGTTCCCTCATCCTCACAGTAACCCTGTGAGGTCTGCAGAAACTACTGGTGATCCGCATACAGCTTTTCCTTAACCAGTACTTGTACCTGTTTCCACTCCAATGACTTAGAGCAGAATACCAAGATGGGTATCTTAAAATCCTCTTGGGAAGCAGTAGTCTGGGTACCCAAAGTATAGTAACATTGACTTTCAGATGGTTCTGTCTGTGGCTTCTCAAGAACTGCCTGAAACAAACTCAGACAAGAACAAGAGGGTCTGGTGGCAATATGGACTCCTGGTTTGAGCAGAGCCATCTCTGGTTGAGTGAGCCTGGGGCAAAGAAAATGCCTCACCTTGCTTTGTGTGAGAGCTATGTGACTCTGTAAAAATTTTGCCTGCCAGGCTCACTGGACTAAGCGTAGATGTCAGGGTTAGAGAAAAGCTTATCTTTTCTCAGCATTTGGACAGATATGCATCCCACAACTGGGTAGACAGTGGGAAACAGGCAGCATTCCAGTGGAGCATGCACACTAAAACTACTGCTGTGGACAAATCATCAGCACTGCGGGACCCTGGACCTGCTTACAGTCTACTGCAGTAGCCAGAACAGACCCTGTCAAGCGTCGCTCTTCACACGTGGATAGCATTCTTCACTCACCCTTTGGTTTCTATTACTTGGAGGCACAATGCCTTCCCAAGGTGGGTGGTGAGACAAAGCCTAGATGATCGAGTTCCAAATTTGTGCAGGTAGCCATCACCCTCAGCATTGCAAATGTTTCCCAAAAGCCTCGCCTGGTCCTCTCTGCTGGGTGGGCAACACACAAACATGCCAACACTCCTAGAGAATGGGGTTCAGAGTAGACGGTCTCTTTCAGTCTCACCCACTGAGCTGTGTATAGAAGTCAGCCTTACTGTGTTACTGTGTTCATTTCTTCTGTGGTTGTGCCTTGGCTATCTACAGTGTGTCTTGATTCTCGCATACAATGAGCATCTGTGAGTGGTGCAGATGTGAATCCAGTCCATCTCCCTAATCACCCAATCCACTCTTCCTCTTGCTTTGCTAGGGTGAGTTCTGCATCCTGGTACTTCCTCAATGTGTTTGGACTCCGGAGCATTTACTCTCTAATCCTGGGCCAAGATAATGGTAAGAAGCATAGTGAGCAGCTGCTTCCTGTTAAGGTGGGATAGTCTTTGGTTAGCATGACCCCACATAGTGCTTTCGTCCATGAATTTCTGAGGACGATCTTAACATTTGCAAATCTCAGACTGAACATGAGCATTTCTCCCAGCAATCACTGAGCAGTACTTGGTTGCTCAGAGTCTGACACCTTTGTGTAGGGACCCAGCATTCCATTAAGCCTGTGAACCTGAAGTCTAAGGAAGGACCTGGATAGATCAGTTCCTCTATTGAGCAGATTCCTCACCAGTGCTAAACTTGACTCCTGTTCAGTGGTGAGGACCTTGGATACTCTTAACTACTGATTGCTTTTCTATACAGTAGTGTCTTAATAGTTACCTTATGGGGTTATAAGCAGATAAAGGATGAAACAGTGAAATACCTGGGCACATAGCCTTGCTCAGTAATTAATGTCTAGTGTCATATTGACATTTAAAATAAAGTTTGGAGCACTTTAGTTTTGTCTGTGTTCCACCTATAGTCACCCCCATTTTCCTGGACTTTCCCAGGATCTCATGCCAGGGGTGATCAGACCAGTCAGTTGTCCAATTCTCAGACCCACCACCAAGCAGCTATAAGTCATGCGTGTTCTCCCATAAGGCTGCTGGGTAGTTGTGGAGCCTTGGTACTCACTGGGCCTGTCTTATGCTGCAGCTGCTGACCAGTCACGAATGATGCAGGAGCAGATGACAGGAGCAGCAATGGCCATGCCTGCAGACACCAACAAAGCTTTCAAGGTACAGACCAGCAACCGTTCAGAGCAGCAGGGGTATCTAGACTTACACCAGTCCTCCCTTAACAATAGTTGCATGCTCTCGGGTTTGTTGTTCATGTTCAAGTGCAATCCAAAATGAGCAGTATGATGAAATATGCTGTCCTGCCCCACCCTCTCCAGGACATAAATGATCACTTTGTCTAGTGCATCCCCATTTTATGTGTGCATGCCTCATGACAATTGAGAGACCATATTCCCATAAGTGTCATTACTGCATTCTCTTGTTCTAGTTTTGAAAATAGTATTTTAATTTTATCTGCATCTTTGTGTGCCTGGAATTATGTATATATATGTAGACCCCATGCATGCAGGAGCTTGTAGAGGCATTGCATACCCTGGGACTTGAGTTATAGGTGGTTGTGAGCTGCCATGTAGGTGCTAGAAACTGAACCCAGGTCCTCTACAAGAGAGTAAGTACTCTTAACTCCAGAGCCATCCCTCTAGCCCCTCTGTATAATTTTTATACAGAGAAATCTCACTTGATTTTTTTCATGATTCAAAGGTAAAAATAAAAGGGAAGCTTCTAGTTCACAAAAATATAAAATGATCTCTTAGAAGTCAGCCAGGCCTAACAATGCACACCTTTAATCCCAGCACTCAGGAGGCAGAAACAGGCAGATAGATGTCTGTGCATTCAGGGCCAGCCTGATGTACTTAGTAGGTTCCATACCAGCCGGACCTACATAGTAAGACTCTGTCTCATAATTATTAATGATAATTTGATGAGCCAGGTGTGGTGGTGTGTGCCTATAATCCCTGCTGTTAAGAGGCTGAGGGTTGAGGACTCCCAAGTTTGAAGCCAGCCAGTACTACATGAGACATTACCTCAAAAAAACAGAACAAAACAACATTCTAAAACACGGACATAAAATTAAAACATGTCTTTGTGACCTTGTATTAGACAGTTTTGTTTTAATTTGAGGTGTTTTTTATTTATGTATGTGAGTATTTTGTATATATCTGTGTGTACGTCTTAGCTGCTGAGCCCTCTCTTCATGGTTTTTGAAGCTGTCTCCTGCCTCTGCTTCTCAAGTGCTGGGATTACAGGCATGTTCCAGCATGCCTGGCCTTAGTGAGCTTTTCAAAATTGCTTTGTGAGTGTTTGTATATCTGGGAGGTGTGTGAACATCTGTCTGCTTCACAAGATCCAATGAGCTCGTAAACAGCCTTGCTCAGCTGCTGGTCAGAGAGGTGGTCACTCCATGCTGTCCTCAGCTGTCAGCTCAGTGGCAAGCGTCCTTCTCAGCTTGTGTTCTCTTCCTGTGCAGACAGAGTGGGAAGCTTTGGAACTGACAGATCACCAGTGGGCACTCGATGACGTGGAAGAAGAACTCATGGCCAGAGACCTCCACTTTGAAGGCATGTTCAAAAAGGAACTGCAGACGTCCATATTCTGACCGAATGCGGGTCAGCTGTGTTTGGAACTTGGAGTAGCTCTTACCCTGTAACTTCCGTGGAGCTGGAGCCTCTGAGAATGAAAAGGAGGGTGCAGGGCTGGCGGGTGCAGCAAAGCTCGCTCTGGTCTGAGCTGGGTTCCCTTTATGTTGAAAACTAGAGGAAAAGGGTGACTGCTGTTTTAAAGTTTGTGATTGTTCCTTCTGGTGACTCTAGTAAGGATGTCAGAGAAAAGGGAGACCCCATGCTACTGAGAATATCTCAACCCTTAGCAAAAACTCCGTGTGTGCTTGGAGAGAGCGCTGTCAGGTATAGCAGTTACTCTGTTGGGTCAGTCTGACTTCCAGCCACAGTAAACTCCTGTTTTCTTAGGATCCAAACACCCTGCATTTTACCTTTAATTTCTTGTTTGTATTTTTTAACTCTCTTTACACACTTAATATACATTTTCTCTACCACAATTTAGAAACTATGGCTGAGCAGCATAGAGCTCCCTGCACTGTTCACTTGAGCCTACAAAATGACGCAGAGAACTGGTGTGGCCCAACATAGCTGAAATCAACTCTTTGTAGAGTGGATCCCCAGGGCCAGTGCAGACTCAGCAAACTTTTCATATCTTCATAATTAGTCCAGTAAAAACAGGTGACCCTGAGGCACGGCCAGACTCTCAAGTGCCTTTGGGATCATCAGAGACAGGTTACATAATACAAGTTCTTGATTGGAACTTGAGAAAAAAAATCAACTCTATTGGCCAGTCAATGGTGCTGTACTGTAAATGGCTACTCATTTGAATGAATGACCTCATCCCAGTTCCTCTGGGCAGGAGAGAACTTATTACTGTTGGGGTGAGAGGGCAGTTTCTGGTGGATATGTAGATCAAGGTGCCCAGGAGTCCTCTGACCAGGGAAGTGACAGGGTGCCATTTCTGTACCAAGCGGTGGGTGTGATTGCATGTTAAGCACTGTAGCCAAGAACAAGCAACTCTTGACTCTTAATTAAACAGCCCTTGTTTTCTCTTTGCCTGTGAAAGTGTTGCTTCTGTGGGTTTTGAGAGCTGTCTGCCGATGGGAGCGTCTGTCTTAAAACAGGGCTGGAGGGCTCCAGGGGAGAGAGATGAGCCTTTGCCCTCAAAGAATTCATCGGGTGGTCTGTGGGTGTAGCTCAGTGGTAGTCAGTCAGTGTACATTATCCCCAGATGCACACAGAGAACTCCTGTGAGAGAAAGCTGCTTGTTTTCTCTGTATGAGTGGCTTGTATCTAGGTCTGTGCACCACGTGTGCAGCACCTGCAGAGGCTAGAGAGTGTGGTGAGTACCCTGGAACTGGAGTTATTGTTGGTTGTGATCCACCGTGAGGGTGCTGGGAAACAAACGTAGGTCCTCCATAAGAGCAACCAGTGCTTTTAATCACTGAACCATCTCTGCATTCCCAAGAGAGATCTATTTTGAGGTCATAGAACCTCTATGAGTATGAAGGCCAAAAGGCAGGGTGACTTGTGAGCCATCTCAGAAGCAAACTTGATCCTGATAATGGTGAGGGACTAAGGGACAGGACTTGCTGGGGAAGGTGTGGGGTAAGTAACTGCTGTGTTGAATGCTGGGTGAGGGTGGGAGGGGCAGTGTGGAGTTCATGGTCATGGTCCGTTCCTTTCCTGTGTCCCCATGCCTGCCTCTGAAAAAAACATTTCCCCTTTCTGGGCCTCTGGGATGATGAAGAGCAGCCATTCTGAAAAAGTCTGCAGTCCTCAGAAGGTTGAATGCTTTTGCAGAATGACAAAGAGGTAACTACCTATCAGGAGAGACATGGGGAAGAAAAATGACACATGCAGCATTTAGACATAGTCACAGCTGTCTACCAACTGAATAAATGACATGTGATGGATACTAAGCAACTGGATAACTGACAAGTTCATGGGATAGTCAGGGTTTCTATTCCTGCACAAGCATCATGACCAAGAAGCAAGTTGGGGAGGAAAGGGTTTATTCAGCTTTTACACTTCCATATTGCTGTTCATCACCAAAGAAGTCAGGACTGGAACTCAAGCAGGTCAGGAAGCAGGAGTTGATGCAGAGGCCATGGAGGGATGTTACTTACTGGTTTGCTCAGCTTGTTTTCTTATAGAACCCAAGTCTACCAGCCCAGGGATGGCACTACCCACAATGGGCTGGGCCCTCCCCCCTTGATCACTAGTTAAGAAAATGCCTTACAGCTGGCTCTCATGGAGGCATTTCCTCAACTGAGGCTCCTTTCTCTGTGATAACTCCAGCTTGTGTCAAGTTGACACAAAACCAGCCAGTACAGATAGACTACTAAGCAATAAAAGGAACGAAGTACTGCCACTCCAGCAGAGCTGGTCCCTCAAAGAACCAGTGTCAGTGAATAGTGCCCTCCCTGGTTTTGTGTGCTGAAGACAGAACCCAGGACCTTTGTACACTAATCAAGTGTTCTACCACTGGGCTACATGCCCAGCCCTTCCAGGGTTATTTTCCCCTCCTTATTTTGGGACCTTATTGTGTAGCCCTGCCTGGCTTAGAACTCACCATGTAATCCAATCTGGCCTTGGATTCACAGAGACCCACCTGCCTCTGCCTCCTCAGTGCCAGGATTAAAGATGGCACCACCACACTCAGCTCCCATCCCATGTTTTAATGCAACCTCCAGAATTAGCAAATCCATAGAGATAAAGGTAGATTGGTGGTTGCCAGAGCTCAGAAGAGGAGACTGGGAAAGGACTCCTAAAGGGCCCAGCATGTTTCACAGGGTAGTGTGTTAGATGACTTGTCGTCACTGAAATAAAATGCCCAACAATAATCAATGGAACAGAGAAAGGTTCATCTGGGACCACAGTTTCAGATGTTTCACTCCGTGGCCTGTGGGGAAGAGCCAGAAGCACAGAGCACAAGACGTGGTCATGACATTTTGAGGGGAATGCCCCACCGACCTAGTTTTCTCCAGTGAGGCCTTTCATCTAAAAAGTCACATCACCTCACAGTATTGGCACAAACTGGGGACCAAGCCTTCCACACCTGAACCCTTAAGGAAACTGCAGATCCAAACTAGAGAGTGACAGAATGTTCTAGAGCTGGATGTGACGGGAGCTAGGAGTACACCTTGTGTGTGGCTTTATATCCCATTCAGGAAGAATGGCTCCCTACAGCAGGGATGGTCTGACAATGGGTCATGCACAGCACACTTTCAGGGTTCCCTATGGCACACCTAGGTAACGTAGGGCTACAATGTAGCTCAGTTTATTAAGTGCTTTCCTAGAATACAGGAGGGCCTTGGGTTCCATTCTAGCACTCCCTAAATCATGTATGCTCCTGTAGCATTCTAGGGGAATGAAAGGTGATCAGAAGTTCAAGGTCATACTTAGCTACCTACTGTGTTCAAAGCCTGCCTGGGTTATATAAGACCCTCTCCTATGTAAGCTGAATAAATTATTTGTATGGTTAGCTTTCAACCCTGCTGCTGACTAGTTTTATGTCAACTTGACACAAGCTATATCCTCTGTGAGAAGAAAACCTCATTGAGAAAATGTCTCCATAAGGTCAGGCTGTAGGCAAGCCTGTAGAACATTTTTTAAATTAGTGGTTGATGTGGGAGGGCCCAGCCCATTGTAGATGGGACCCTCCTGGGCTGGTAGAGCCATTATGGACTGAACGGGTTAGGTTCTGTTAGCAGGTTGAACAAGCCAGTAAGTAGCCTTCCTCCACTTGCTCTGCATCAGCTCCTGCTTCCAGGTTCCTGCCCAGTTGGAGTTCCTGCCTTGGCTTCCCTCAGTGGACTGATTCAGAGTATTTAAGACAGATGACCTCTTTTCTTCCCAAATTGCTTTTGGTCATGGTGTTTCACTACAGCAATAATTGTCCTAACTAAAACACCTGTCAGAAACACACACACACACCCGAGGTGACTGTGACCAGGGGAGGTCCTGGTATTCCAGATAAAGAATATCAGGGACACTTGTGGCCCCTGTGAACAGAGGCCTCAGGAGTAAGCCAGAATGTCCCTAAGCTTCTGTGCTTTTAGTCCTGTCCCACCTAACCCTGCTTCCTTGTCTCGTCCCAACCTTGAGCTCCATTGATTCCCAGAATCAGTACCAGAAGATCGCAAGCTTCAAACTCCTGTCTTCCTCCAAGGATGGGTATTGTCCTTTGGTTTCTTTTCTTTTTTTAAACCACAGGTTGAAGCTTAAAATAACTTTTTAAAAGATGTTTATTTTATGTATATGAATACATTGTTGCTGTCTTCAGACACCAGAAGAGGGCATCAGATCCCATTACAGATGGTTGTGAGCCACCATGTGGTTGCTGGGAATTGAATTCAGGACCTCTGGAAGAATAGTCTTAACCACTGAGCCATTTCTCAATCCCTGTTTTTTGGTTTCTATCACTGGAATAAAACATTGACCAAAAGCAACTTGGGGCTTGTGGTGGCTATTCTTGGTTATCAACTGGACTATATAAGGAATTAACTAAAACCTAAGTATCTAGACTCATTTGTGATAGATTTTTTTTTAATCATTTGAAGTTGGAAAGACCCACTTCTTAATTAGGGTCTTTGAGGTGGGAAGTCACATATTCAATCCAAAGCTTTTGAGGAGGGAGATCCATCGAGGCCAAGCCGTCTGCTAACAGCCTATGTAAAGGTTGTGGAAGAAGGAAGCACTCTACCTGCTTGCTCTCACTTTGGCTGGCAAGTCCATTCTGTCACTGACATTAGAGTCTACTTCTTCAGGATCCTGACATATACTGAAGATTAGCTGAGATGTCCAACCTCCTGGACTACCAGTAGTATCTGTTCTTGGACTTTCTGTTGTATATTTTATGTATGTGCATGTGTATGTTTTATATATAACATATATATAACATATCCCCTACATATGTTTTATACATTTTTTTTCATTCTACCCATAGAATGGATAGGATGTTCCACTAGAGAACCCTGACTAATATAAGGAGGGAAGGGATTATTTGGTTTACAGGACACATCATAGTGGAAAACTAAGACAGGATCTGAAACAGAGACCATGAAGGAGTGCTGCTTACTGGCTTGCTCCTACTGGCTGGCTTTCTAATAGAACCCAGTCCCTCCTGCCCAGAGACTACCACCCACAGTGGGCTGGGCCCTCCCACATCAAATAGCAATCAAACTGTCCCCACAGACCACAGTGAGGCAACTTCTCAACTAAAATTCCCTCTTCTCGGGTACGCCTAGGTTTGTGTCAGCTTGACAAAAACTATGACTAGTCCTTAATAAAATGCTTCATGGTTTCATGCTATGTGCAGACACATACATGCTGTGACTGAATCTAAGCTGTCAAACACACTGGGCACATGTTTAGCCACCACCACTACATCCCCAGCATGTCTTCAACCTGCTCAAGTCAAATGAGGGCTGAACCAGCCTTTTTCTCCATCCTGCTTCTGAATCGTGTTAATCTTAATAATGATCTGAAGCACAGTGAAAGGACTCATATAATGAATTCCCATGTGCACAATGTGTCTTGATAACTGTAAATATTTTGCCAATCGCACATGTAACTCTAAACCACCACCCCCCTGCTTTGAGGGAGTTGTAACTGGACTGTTTTAAAAGTAAATGCCATCAGGAAGATGAGTGAATCAGGATTGCAAGTTCAAAGTCAGCCTGGGCAATTTAGCGAGACAGTGTCTCAGAAATGAATAAAGGTACAAAAGAGGGGTTGGGAGGTGGAGACAGACTCTGCCATGAAGTGAGGATGGAGACCAGCCAAAGTGACATAAAACCCCATCTTTAAAGGGTGGCAGGGGTACTGCTGAAGACATGAGGAATAGCACAACTGTAGAACGTTTGTCTGTGTGCAAGGCTCTAGATTCAATCAATCTGTAGTACCAAATAAATGGATCCTGGTAGATCATTGCACACACATTCGTGTGAGCATCTCTAACAGGTAAAGCTTTGTTTGTTGTTTATGGTTTTGAGATAGGTTTACATAGCCTGAAATGAATCCCTAGAACCACCCATCTTTCTCCCTCTACTTCCAAGTGCTAGGGTTTCCAGGGAGTGTAAGTACACTTGGCTCCACATGCCTAGCCACAAACATGTTCAGATGTTCCTTCACCAGCTTTGTTATGTTTGAGATGTATGTTTGCCTGAACATTTGTAAGTGTGTGACTCGTGACCTGCAGAGGCCAGAACACGGTGTCAGATCCCCTTCTGCAACAGTGTTCTCTCCCCTGCACCCTCCAGGCTGTTTTTACATCAGTCACTTGGTAACTGAACCATGATGTTTGTACTCTGTAGAATCCTGTGGTTCCTTCAAAATCACACATATAGTCCACACTCCTCTCTCTATTAGTTTTTGGGGCGGTTGTTTTGGTTTCTTTGGACAATGAAAGTCTCACTCTGCAGCCCAGGCTGGCCCTCACAACTATCCTGCCTTAGTCTCCTGAGCTATAGAGCTGGGTAATAGACCAGAGCCACTAAGGCCAGTAGGAAATAAATCTTGAGATTGTTTTTTCCTGGAATGAAGTGGTGAGAGCTGCAGAGATGATTAAGCAAAGGGGGGAACAAGTCATGAGTCCCAAGGACAACTCAAGTGTCCAGGGAAGAGATTGTACTCACTGTCACTTCTGAGTCAGTTTGGAGACCCTTCACCACCACAGAATCAGGAGGGGAAAATGTGGCAACAATAGAAAAGCTACATTCTCCATGGTGCCCAACACAATCAATGGGTAATGCCTAGCAAATGTTTGTAATCCCAGCACTCGGGAGGTAGAGGCAGGAGGATGAGGAGCTTGAGGCCAGCCTCTGCTACAAGGCAAGTTTTAAGCCAGCCTAAGTTGTATGACTCTGACTTAAAGAATAATATAAATATACAAAGTGAGCAATAGTGGCTTGTGGAGGGACACGCCTACAATAACACTTGGGACCCAGCCTGTGCCTCATAAGAGACCCTGTCTCAGCAGAAGAAAAATAAAGTCTAAAAATGAGCGATAGGCTGGACAGTGGTGGCGCACGCTTTTAGTGCCAAGCACTCGGGAGGCAGAAGCAGGGGGATCTCTGTCTGAGGCTAGCCTGATCTACAGAGGGAGTTCCAGGACAGCCAAGGCTACACAGAGAAACTCTGTCTTGAAAAGCCAACCAAACAGCAACAAAAATGAATAAGATCTAAAACCAAACCAACTCATATAAGCAAGCAAAGTCTAATACTTGTGAAATAGACAGAAATGCCAGAAGAGTCAGGGGCAGTGGGAATAGGAGGAAGGAGCAGGGCTGGGAAACCTCGGGTTTTAAAAGCCAGACTTAACAACTTCTTCCAGGATCAGAGTTGTTTGGTTGGTGCCGCCTGGGAGGCTGAAATCTGAGACTGAGTTCAGGCTGTAGCCAGGTTGGTGGATGAGCAGTGTGCCCTCAGAGCTGAGGACAGCTGGCAGAGTCCGGAGCAGGCCCTCCAGCCTGCCCCAGCTCCCACCTGCTCTGTCAGAGCGGCCAGCCAGAGTGAAGATGTCAGCCCATGGTTCCCGGCATTGTCTCCTATGGGAAGCTTCATCCCTGCCAGCCACACCTCCTGTGCCTTCTCGTTCTCTCTGTAAGTTTCCAGTGCACAGCTCCCATAGGTGACAGTCTGCAGCCCTTTCCACAGTTGGAGGGACTGACTCCTGCCAGCAGGGCTCACATGGAAGGTCGGCTGTGTTCCCCCACCCCCATGGAAGGCAGGATGTTGGAGCCTGGCTCTGAACTCAGTCTTGTGACTTGTGCTGTGCAAGTTCCTTTACCTTTCAGAGCGTCTGCTTACTAGCTTCCAGATGAAGACCACAGCAATACAAAGAGCTACTGTGAGACTTTGAAAGAATGGCGTGGCCAAGGTGTGTGGCAGGCACCCCGTCACAGACCAAGGGCATGGCAGAGTCCCCCACCCAAGGATCTCCAGCACAGCGAGGACAGTTTGTGGACTGAGACCACTCCAGTGTGCACCTGGCAGCCAGTGTTCCTTACTGACAGCTCCTCTATGCCGTCTCCTCTTCCCTCCAGTGGTCGGCTTTCATTCTGGCCTCCCGCCAAAGGGATCAAAACGTCCTGTCTTTGTCTGGACTCTCAAGCTTAGAAACCTCATGGGACCAAACTCCCCACTCCAAAGAGGGCAGCCAGTGAACAGTGCCGTGGAGGGGGCAGGGTGGACACGCCCTGAGGAGGGGAGGCAGGCCCGGAGCTGAGTGCTGTGTCTGCTCAAGGGGTGCTAACGTTTTAACAGGCCCTCCCCGCCGGGGAGTTGGGGACGTAGTTCGCTCTATAAAGCACAAGGACTCGAGCTGGATCCATAGAGAACATGTAAAAACTGAGACATGGTAGCAGTTTGCCGGTAATACCAGCATGAGGGAGACAGAGACATAGATTCCCGTTCAGTCCTGTTTTATCGGCAAGTCTCAGACCACTAAGAGATTCTGTCTCAAACAAGGGAGGCATAGGGACTAGAGCGATGGCTCAGCAGTTAAAACACTGGCTGTCCCCGCAGATAACCTGGGTTCACAGGTTGGCAGCTCAGTCATCTCTAACTCCAGACCCAGGGCATCTGATGCCCTCTTCTGACCTCAGAGGGCATGCATATGGCATATGGCACACAAACACACGCAGGCGAAACACTCATACACATACATTAAATAAAAAGAATGGGGTGAGAGTGGTGCATACCTTTAATCCTAATAACTCAGGAGGCAGAGGCAGAGGTAGGCTGATCTGTGAGTTTGAGGCCAACCTAGTCTACAGAGCAAGTAAGGTTGACCTCTGGCATTTACACACACACACACACACACACACACACACACACATACACACACAGTGCCCATCAGAGATTCACTGGGAAGGGAGAGGAGAACCAGGAGCCCTCAGCTACACCAACATCCTTAGGGTGCCTGCCTCCTCACAGTGTCTGTCCATAGGGTTCCCACAAAGGAAACTAGCAGAAGGCAAGAAAAGATGCTAGATTCTGGATGGTCCCCCAAACACCAATTACTTGCTATATAGAGAATCGAGATCTAGATAGTGTCCTACAAAATTAGAATAGAGCAGCTATATCTCCACCTGACAAACAGGCGGAATGGTACAGGGTATGTGAGTGTGTGTGTGGGGGGGGGGGTCTGGGTGTCTGTGTGTATAAGTCCTGTGGAAAACCTAGGAGATCCATACTGGGTGTCAGGGAGTCATGGCAGCTGGAAATTCAGCTCGGTGTGAAAGCAAAGCGACTCAATTTTTAGCCACCAAGACAAAGCACCATAAGATTTAAATCACACTGTAAAGAGGAAAGCTTTAGTTGGGCTTGTGTCCCAGAGTTACACTCCACGATCACTTAGGGGCCTCTGCCATGGCAGCAATACATGGCAGAGGAGGCCTGGTCACTTCAGAGTGACCAGGAAGCAAAGAGAAATCGAAAAAGAAGCTGGGGCCTTAATATCCCCTTCAAGGACACCACCTCAGCGACATACCCTTCCTTCAATTATGCCCCACTTCTAAAAGGCGTGGCAATCTCCCCCACAGCATCCCAGGCTGACGAGCAAGCCTCTATCATAAGCCTTTAGAAACAGATCTAACTCATGCGAGGCCATATTCATAGAGAGATAGAGCCTAGGAAATGGAAGGCAAAATTCAGCTTTCTACTCAACCTGGCTCATTTCCAAGTGCCATCCTGCAAAGGACACATTGTCGGCCATAGATGGAAACAGAAGAGAGTCGCCACCATAACGAAAGACCAGAATCCTCTTCTCTAGGAAATGATGGGAAGAAATGGAGAGAGAGGACTCCAGAGAAAAAAAGGGCTATCCTATCTGTCCATCCATCTCTGAAAAGCCTCACCCAGCAAGGAAAGGAGAGCAGCTCAGAGCCTGAGGTAAAGTGGGACACAGTCCTTCAGATCCCAAAGAGCTTCGAGGCCAGGTGTGCAAGATGAATCAGCCTGCAGCCCCAGATGCTCAGGAGGCAGCCCTGGTAAAGAGAAACCCTCTCAATAAGACATGGGTCACACACTATATGCAAGAGTATTAACTAGCTGTTGGCACTGAACATTTTAAAAGCTGTGTGTCAGGCATGACAAGGGGCTAGCCTTTTCTGACATGGCCAGAGTCAGAGAGCATAACAAGAGCTCAACACATAGAACTGTTTCCTGTTTCTCCCTCTCCCTCTCTCTCTGTCATCCAGTATGGATTCCCCACCCCCCAGGCTCTGAAATGGAAGAAGCTGCTGAGTTTGAACTGCTCCCCCACTAAGCTACACACCTCTCTGTCCACCCAGAACCCTCTCCATCTGAGCCTTTTGTTGCTGTTGTTTTGGGTTTTGGGTGTTTTGAAACAAGTTCTATATAACTCTGACTGGCCTTGAACTCATAAAGAACTACCTACCTCTGCCTCCCTAGATCTTGCTTTTGAATTCTTTTTTTTTTTATCACTATTTAAAAACGTCTATTACTTTATCTATTTATTGGGGGTATGCTGATGTGGCAACCAGAGGACAACTTCTGGGAATTGGTTCGGATCCTCTACCATATGGGTTTCCAAGATCAAACTAAGGTCCTCAGGCTGAGTGGCAAGCACTTTTATGTGCTGAGCCATCTGGCTGGCCCTTCTTCTTTTTTAAAAGTGATATCCCTGATTTTTCTGATTGCAAAAAATGTACATAGTGGGTGGAATATTGGTAAACAGAAAAGTAAAATTAAATGAAGAGTCATACCCATGGCTGCTCAGCATCTTCAGGACTGATGGATGGATACTGACCGAAGTTTAGGATCTATCTTTGAGGACCCAGAGCCTCCACGAGTTGGAATGTTCACGAAGTTGGAATGTTCACAAGGGAAGATGGCTATTAAGCCACTTGACTACCCATCAGTCATCAGGAATATGGAGAATGACTGAATAAATGTTAGTGTACCCAGACCACGTAATGCTAGGCAACTAGTGAGGGGGGCAGACTGATGGGGATTGTGCTGAAAATGTCTGCACAGTTATTGCAGGACAAACAGCACCACAGAATAGTATACAGAGTGGTTCTTCCATTCTACTAAAACACATCCTTAGCTAGCTAGCTAGATAGGTAGGTAGATAGATAGATGATAGATAGTAGATAGATAGGTAGATAGATAGATAGATGATAGATAGATAGATAGATAGATAGATCGATCAATAGATAGATAGATAGTCTTGGAACTGACTATTAGACCAGGCTGGCCGTGAATTCACAGAGATCCACCCGCCTCTGCCTCCCAAGTGCTGGGATTAAAAGTGATCACCACCACAACCGTCCTTCAAAACCTCAAGAAAGGATCTCTCCATATCCCAGGCTGGCCTTGAACTTGCTATGTAGCCCAGGCTACCTTGAGCTGATAGTCTTCCTGCTTCCTTTTCCTAAGTACTGAGGCCATACATGAGCTCTCTGTCTCTCTGTCTTCCCTCAATCCCCCATACCTGTGTGCATACATGTGTGAGTGTGTGAGCTTGCATGTGTGTGTGTGTGTGTGTTGTCTCAGGCTGGCCCCGAACAGGCAATGTAGCAAGACTGAAGTCAAAGGAAGCAGCATGGGAATGACTGTGGGTCAGGGGAGAGAGCTCACGGTATGATGAGCGGTTGTCTGAATGAAGACAATCAGTCCATACTGTTGTTACAGTTCACATGACCAACATCTTAGTGAATACCAATCCACAGGAAATGCCTCCTCACCACTTCTGATGGGCACAGAAATCCTTTGTATGGCATTCCCTGGGGAATTCAGTGTCATTATGGCCATCTGAAGGACTGTGACAGATCAGCAGTACAGTGCTTGACTCGCACTGAGGCCCTGAGTCCAAGTCCCAGCACTGAGGGAGGAAAAAAGGAAAATGTCCATGAGTATTAGGGATTGTGCACGGAGGGAGCTGGAGTACTTGATAGCATCCCAGTTCTGACCACGCCTCTGTTAGAAGAAGGAGAAGAAAGACGTAAGTGGACACATCAGTCCCAGGTTTTATGTAGTAAGAACTCTGGGATTTCTTTAAAAAACATAAATATTATAAGAATGCACTTTCATTTTAATCTCTGGTGTGGGGATGTGGGGCTGCTTCAGACTGTCTGCTGCAGGTGACTATGATTCGCCTTGTGCTCTAGCGGAGATGTAGTTTTGTCAGCTGCACATAGTTTCTGTGATTGTGTGACATTTGGAATTCTGAGAACTTTTCAGAGACTATATAAATGTTACATAGAGAGGCAGGGTGGGTGGTTGCTGGTTGTTGGGGGTGTGTGGTTTGTTAGTAGTTGTACTCAAAGAAGAAGCAAAAGGAAAGAAATTGGATTAAGGACCTCTTTCTTGTCTCTCTTTCTTCCCTCTATCCTTCTTCCTCTTCTATTCAGTGATAGGGGGTGAAACTGGGGATGGGGGGATAAAGGGTGGGAAAAAGAAGAACCCACAAAGAGGCTAAGGGCAGCTACAGTTCAGTGGTCTCCATTTCTCCTGTTAGTGTTAGAGGCTGAAGTTAGGAAGGTATCTGTGGCAGTTTAAAACAACAGTGGCTCCTATAGGTTCATATATCTGAATGCTTAGCCATAAGGGAGTGGCCCTATTTGAAAGGATTAGAAGGATTAGAAGTGTGGCCTTGACAGAAGCTGTGAAGCTATGTGTCAATTGGAGAGGGCTTTGAGGTTTCAAAAGCCCATGCCAGGCCTGGTCTCTCCCCACCCCCGTGTGTGTGTGTGTGTGTGTGTGTGTGTGTGTGTGTGTGTGTGTATGTGTCTGTGTGTGTGTGTCTGTGTGTGTGTGCCTACTGATCAGTATATAGCTCTCAGCTACTGCTCCAGTGCCTGTCACCAGGATGATAAGGGACTAAATGGCTAGAAATCGCCACAGCAAAGACAAGAACGAAATAGATCTAGGGCTGGCAGGCTGGTTCAGCAGGTAAAGATCTGAGTTTGATCCCCAATATCTACATGGCAGGAGGAGAAAATTGACTCCACAGACATGATGTGATATGCTGGAGGCCACACAAATACAAACATATTACACACCATAATAATAATAATAATGGTGGTGATGATGATGATGGAGGAGAAAGGGGGAGGAAGGGGAAAAGAAGAAAAGGAGAAGAAAGAAGTAGATTTCCATGGACAAATACTTGGAAAATGTGTCAGAATATACTGTAAAATGACAAGGGGAAAGGCAAATTATAAGAGCAATTAGTAAAGCGTGGGCTCGTTTTTATTTAATACGCCCTGGGAAAGGCTTGGAAGATATGCCAGGCTGCAATGATCTACCCATGCCTGTATGAATCCGGAGAAAGTGAGCTCCCAGTCCCTGCAGGTATGCAAATAAGGCGGCCTCTAGCTGGAAGAGAAACTGCAGAACCCTCACAGGGCTCTGACACCATCTGGGCAGTGCGGGAGTGAAAGAGGGGGGTGAGGAGCAGCGAACAGAGTCCATTCCCAAAGGAAAGGGTTAAGTATCCCGCGCTCCTGTGGGCGGGCTCGACGACGAGATCGGCAGAGCTGGGCTCTGCTGGCCAAGCCTGAGCATCTCGGAGGATGCGCCTCCAGGAGAGGCTGCAGGGACGCGCGCAAGGTGAACGCATGGCCGCGGATGCAGCGCGCAGGTGAGGAGCCGAGGGAAGGGGAGATGGCGGGACCCAGGAAGGCAAGGAGCAAGGCCTATAGCCCCCTTCGGAGGCACGGGCGGCCAGGCCTGCAGGGTGCCAAACCCCACCCGGGACACTGCGGGAAGGCATGGAGCCAGGGAGAGAAGAGCTGGAGAAGGAGGAACAGAGGTAACCCGAGATGGACCAGCTTCTGCAGGCTGTCCTGCAAAGGCCCTCACCCTGCTTCCCCTCCCCCCTCCTTTCTCACCTAGTCTCTGCGGCTGATTGATTTCATTTCCCCCTTAGAACTGTCCAGCCATGGGACCCCAACGCTGGGCAAGCTCCTGCCCAGACTGCTGGTGCCCACATCTCTTGCATCGGGGGTGGTAGGCAGATGGCATGTTATTCACTGAAGGCCCAGCTCAGCCATCTCCTCCTCTGCAAGGCTTACAGAGCTGTACAAGATGAGTCCTATGGGCTTCAGTATCTCTAGTATGTGTTCTGAGCGGGCTGTGCGACCTTGGACAAGTTGCTCAACCTCTCTGACTCTTGGTTGCCCACTTTCCTTTACTGTGTGATGGGTCTTTGCACCTGCTTGCATGGGAAGGTTTAGAACTGAAGTCTAACTGAGCAAACAGCTCAACATGGAATATTATTATCAACCTTTATCCACATCAGGGGCCCCAAGTCCTTCCTTAGCACCCCTCAGCCCCAGCCTCAGAACTGAGGACTTTATAGGTCATCAGATCCTAGCCTGGCCTATGAGCAGAACCCCGGGGTTAGTAGAATCGAGAGAGACCTTACCAAGGCTTAAGGGCAGTCTGATTTAATGCCGCAACTGAACCCAAGAGGTCTTTGAATCCCCCTGAAACTTCCCATGACCTCTGATGAGCCTAGGGTACTCCTCGGAAGTGTACCTAGGGTTACTTCTAGCTTCTCCTAGTGTCTGAGCCACCAAAGGTGACTGTATCCAAGAGGAAAAGGACACAGCACTTGCCCCTAACACAGCCCCTCAGCTGGCTGGCCACTACTGCTCCCTCCTACCTCCCTGGCCTACTTAAGGATGGGCTTAGGAACAGGGACCTCGTGAGAATATCCACTTGGGCCAGGATCCTACAGGGGCTGGAGGTGTAAAGGAAAGAGACAGGAGCCCCAGGCCAGTGGCAGACAGGAGATGGTGTACAAGGGGGCATTGCTGGGGGCAGGGAGAGCCAGGAACAGAAGGCCTCCCTGGGGAGGAGTGTCTAGGCCAATAGAAACTTCCAATCCTTGTGATGACTCGCAGGAGCCCTTGCTGTCAAGACCCTGCCTGCTGACCACCAACCACCCAGGAGATGTTCTGTCTCCTCACCATGTCTCCCCAGAGAGGCTCTCATCTGTTATCACCTAACCACATCTTATTTTCTTCAAAGCTAAACTTTGCTAGGCAGACCAGACTGACTTTGAACTCACAGAGCTCCTCCTGGCTCTGCTAAGGATCTGAACTTTAACATTTGAAATATTTTATGTATCGTGTGTGTCCGAGTATGTGTCTGCATCTGTGTATACATGCATATGTGGAGGTCAGAAAACAACCCAAGGGAATCAACTTTCTCTTTCCACCATGTGGGTCCTGATCAAGGATTGAACTCTAGGCTTGGCAGCAAGCCCCCTTTATCCACGGAGCCATCTCATTGGCCCTTCTTTAAAATCATCCATTGTCCATCTTATTTAGAATGTCTCTCCACATGTTCCTCTTTCTCTTTTATGAAAGCTGGGTGTTGATAAATCTAATTTGAGGGCAGGCAACTAAAGATGTTTGCCACAAAGCCTGTTGACCCGAGTTTGATCCCTGGGAATCACATGGAAGGAGAGAACTGACTCCCACAAGTTGTCCTACCCTCCAGATGCTTTTTCTGTGGCAGATTAACTAAATACATAAATGTAATTTTGAAAACTTAAAATCTGTTTTCAGGGACTGGAGTAATAGCTTAGCCAGCCAGAGCAAGTAGTACTTCCTACTTTTGTAGAGTATCCAGCAGATGCCTCTAACTCAGCCTCTGGGCAATCCAACCCTCTCCTCTGGCAATCACAGGCACTGTACCTAATATATACAACTACTCCTGTCATATATGTATGTATATATACATATATGTGCATAGGAACATATATATGTTTATCATAAATAAGAAGATGCACTTAATATATACAACTACCCTATCGTGTGTGTGTGTGTGTGTGTGTGTGTGTGTGTGTGTGTGTGTGTGTACACAATCACACAAAATACTTAAAAGGCTGGGCCTGGTGGCACACACACCTTTAATCACATTCAGAAGGCAGAGACAAGTAGATCTCTGTTAGTTCTATGCCAGCTTGGTCTACATAGTGAGTTCCAGGTCAGTCAGGGATACATAGATAGACCCTGCCTCAAAAAATAAGATTTTAGGACTGGGGAGATGGTTCAGTGGTTATGATCACTGGCTGCCCTTTCAGAGGACCCAGGTTCAATTTCTAGCACCTCCATGGCAACTGACAAACTGTAACTCCAGTTCCAGGAGATCTGACACCCTCAATCAATCAATGTATATACGATAAATAAATAAAATCTTTAAGAAAAACTTCGATTTCATCAGGTAAAGAAGGCAGTCTATCCTGAGGAACAGAACCTGGTGTCAGGACAGAGACTAAGTCACCTGACCTGGCTGAAGCCTTGGAAGGCCAAGAACAGAACTTGTATTCTCTCTCAAGAGCCATGAGGACTCAGAAGGTTTTGAAAGCAATTGAACTGGTGTGCACTGAGACCCAGTTCTTAAAACTTTTAAAAGCAGGGGTAACACTGTTGTTTAATGCTTCTCTTCTTTCCCACCAGCCCCTTGAGGACGCTGTCTTTCTCTAACGTATCTTTTCTTTCTCTGCTTTTATAGACTTATCCAGTGAAGTCTAGACGTCAAGGGCTCTACACTCAGACACTGAATTAGACCATGGCCCCCAGCCCACAGGCCTTTGCATCTCCTCTTCTGCTCTTGCTGCTGCCATGCCTGGGGACTGGCCCTGCCTTGGGCAGAGGCCTTCCCAGGCCACTTGAGAACTCACAACCTCATGTGCTTCCATCAGAGCCTCATATCTTTGACCTCTTCTGGAAGAAGCTGAAAAATGAGAGTTCCTGGCACAGTGGCATCCCCCCGATCCATGCTGAAGGGCCCAAGAGGCCTGCAGATTCTCCCGTAGGACCAGCCCTGCATGGGCCCAAAGCACCCCATGGGGTCCAAGGTGAAAGACACCTAAGAGCTGATGATCTCCAGTACGCCGGAGCACTCGCCTCCCAAGGCTGGACAGGACCTCCTGACTCACAGGAGCTTCTGGAGGCAGAAGCACCAGAACCCCACCCCATGGGAACACCCCATCTCACTCTTGTCCCTACAACTCCCAGCTCTCAACTCCCAGTAGCCACACTTGCCACTGCCTCACAGAAGCCTGGAGGCCTAGCAGGACAGCAGCCAGCTAGGGATGAGAGGCTAATGACCAAAGCCAAGGCTTATATTACACAGGCTTCCCCCAGGGATTACCCAGGCCCTCCCCACACTCTGGTACCTGAGACAGGTACTGTGAGGACCCTAGTGTTGGGGAAGCAGGGCGGACATGAACAGGGTTTTCAGGAGGCTGTCCAGGGCCCTCTACTCACCCAGCAGGATCTAGTAGCCCCTGAGGTCGGATCAACACCCCCAGTTGAGGTGGAATCTACTCCAGAACCTGGAACCCAACTAGACCTGGCATTGGCCAGAAGCCTTCCTCTTCCTGAGGGGCTGCCAGCTGAACCTTCCAAAAAAGTGGGAGCTGGGGATACCTGGGAGGTCAGCTCTCTGGGACCCCAACCCGAACAGACTGACCTTGGAGGACAAGACTCCCCAGCACCTCAGCCTGTGCCACCTTCAGCTTCAGACACTGATGAGTACCTAAGACCAGGCAGGTATCAACATGAGGGGCTGTGTGGGGTTGTGAGGACCAGTGGTCCAAGGCAGCTGGATGTAACTCTGAATGGCATTTCCCTCCTTTGGAGAAATTGGGGTGATGGTGCCTCCCTCCTGAGGGACTGGTTTGGGAGGAGTACTGGGGGGTCGGACAAGGGAGTGACTGTTATTGCCATTTCAGCAATAGCCTCAATGAACGGAGCAGACCCCATCTCCCCACAACGCGTGAGAGGAGCAATGGAGGCCCCAGGAACCCCCAGGTCCTTCATCCCTGATCTCCCAAACTCTGCTCAAGCTGCAAATGGAACGGAGAGCCCTGTGAGGGCCCTGCAGCCAGGTGAGGCCACGGCTAGGGGTGAGGGCAGAGTGACCAGGAACCCGTGCTTAGTGACGGGGCATGGGGCCAGGGCTAAATGGAGAAAGCGTCTGCTGAAAGGAATAGGCTAGGACCTCTGAGTCGCTGACAGAAGCATTCCAGTGCCTGGAGACCCCAGGACAAGGCGTCGGCTCTTCTGAGCCCAAATGTCCTTCTGTGCATCCAGACATATCTTGTGTAGTCACACTCCAGCCCTCCTGGAACCCAGCACTCTGGATGCTGAGACAAGATTATCCCAAGAACTACATACTGAGTTCAGTTAAGACCCTGTTTCAAAATCAAAAGTACAAAGATGCAACTTAGTGGCAGAGTTTTGGCCTGGGTTCAAGTCCCAGCACCATCACTACCACCACCACCCCCCCCAAAAAAAGGAAGGAAGGAAGGAAATTTACATCTTCCTGTCTTGTCTTTGATGGGAAAAGCTAGACGTGTGCCCTTGCCACGATCCAGAGACTGTGGCAGGCACTGTTATCCCCATTTCACACACAACCTTGGAAAATTAAGTTACCAACTATGCTTTTGAATATGGAAAAATCAAAAGTACTTTGTGTTCATTTGGGGTTCTTTTGTGTTGTTTCTTATTTGTTTGAGATGGGGGTCTCAGGTAGCCTAGACTGACGTTAACTCATTGTGGTTGCTGAAGATGGCTTTGAAGTCCTGATCTTCCTGCCCTGACTATTACAAGTATGTAACTCCACACCCCACTCTCAACAGCTCTTCCCAAGAAACCCTTTTAATGTTGTTGTTATTGCAGATGAAGCTGAGGAATGGCCGGGTCGCCCACAAAGCCACCCTCCAGCACCCCCGGTCCAGGCCCCCTCGACATCTCGGCGTGGTCTCATTAGAGTCACCACACAGAGAGCTCTGGGCCAGCCACCCCCTTCAGAGCCCTCAGCCAGCTCCATGGTTCCCATCCCAGCTTCTAGCCCCCCAGCCAATGCCACCGCACCTCCCCTGCGTTGGGGACCCCTGCGTCGGGTGCTGAGTTTTTCCTGGGAGCTTCATGTTTATGGGGTGGGAGTGCTTTTCCTGCTTCCAGCATTATTGGCATTGGTCACACTGGCAGCCGCCCTAGCGGGACCCCGATTGGCACTAGTGGCTGCCGTGCTGGTGTTGGTGGCTTCAGGGTTGCGATCTGCCTACATGCTCACCGATCCCTATGGGTCTCAGGCACGGCTGGGAGTACGTGCAGGTCTGGTGCTATACAACTTGCCCTTCCCCTTGCTACTCACTGCACTGGCAGCACTCACCATGCTGGGCCTGGGTGCTGGTCTGCCACAGCCTCTGCAAAAGCCGCTCCTGCTGGGAGTCGTGGGCCCTGTGCATGGTGCAGGTTTGCTGGCTACAGACCTGTTCTCCACCAGCCCTGTGCTCAACCTTCTGACACAAGGCTTATCTTGTGCTTGGGGCGCGTCAGTGGCTCTGGGCACACTCTGCCTGTGCCGTCGCCGCCTGCTGGAAGGCCCTCGGGGCTGGGATGCCAGTCCCGGCCCCCGGCTGTTGGCTGTGGCGGGCTCACTAGGACTATTGGCCAGTGGTCTGCAGTTGGCGGCCTCACTCTGGCTGTACCCAGGGCCTGGCCGGGAGGGTCGCTTCTCCTGGGCTTGGTGGGGCGTACACTTTTGGCTGCGTCTGTTGGAGCTGACCTGGGCACTGGCCCTGGCGCTGGCTGCCCTGGCTGCCACTCGTCCTAGGCCACCCACGGAGCACGCTTGCTGGGCTAAGCTGCTGCGGCTGGCGTGCCCCGCACCCACGGGCAAGAGCGAAGTTCCTGAGAGACCCAATAACTGCTACGCGGGGCCCAGTGGCCTGGGCACAGGCGGCCTGGACATCAGCAAAAGTCTCATCCGCAACGCTGCTGGGGAAGGTGGGCTTCCTGCCACGCCTGGTTCTGGACCCTGGGGTTCAGCTGCATCGCTGGGTCGCGGTCGTCCAGGTGGCCCGAGGATGTCCCGCGGCAGTGTGGGGCCTGCACCGTCGCTGAGCGAGCTGGATCTGCGGCCACCGTCGCCTATCAATTTGAGCCGCAGCATCGACGCCGCGCTCTTCCGGGAGCACTTGGTTCGAGACAGCGTGTTCCACCGCTGCGGTCTCCGTGGCTTGGCCTCCTCACCGCCAGGGGGCGCGCTGCGGCCTCGCCGGGGCAGCCAGCCCGACGCTGAGCTGGACGGCGCGGGCACGTCGCTGCTCCGAGGTCGCTGCCGGTCGCTCAGCGAGGTGTGCTTGCGCACGTCGCTCCCGCAGCACGTGGTTAATCTGCCCGTCGGCGCGGCGGCCGCGGGGACTTCGGGCAGCTCCCTGGACAGCTTCTCCAAGGGCTCACTGAAAATCAGCTGGAACCCGTGGCGTCACGGCCTCTCGTCCGTGGACAGCCTGCCCCTAGATGAACTGCCCAGTACCGTGCAGCTGCTGCCACCACCTACCCCAGCCCCTGCTCCTGCCCGGGCGGGGGAGCCTCAGGGCGAGGGCCAGTCGCGCTGCAAGTCCAGCGAGTCTCACAGCGCCTCCAGTGACACTATAGAGCTCTAAGCAGCTATGGGGGAGAACTTGCACCCTCTCCTCAATGTCCACATGAAGTGGCTGAGCCAAGACAGTTGAGCATTTGAAAAATTGCCTTTCGGGGCCTCCACCTGACTGCAGTTCCCGGGTACTTCCGGGCTTGAATTTACCCGACTGGTTTTGATTTTTTTTTTTTAATATCTCTATTTTTTTCAGCAGATATTTTGCACAGAGGCCGTGAATTACATGGAACACAGGGTGGACGTGTATGGATTTAATCATGGGGGACAGGGACCAGGTACCCCTGGCCCCACAATGTGGAGAGATGCACCTCACTTGTCCAGATTGACTGTCCTCTTTGTGCCAAAGAAATAAACCCTTCCGATTAGGCTCATGCCTCCCTCTGGTCAAACCAGAGTCTCTCCTAACAGGAGAGACAGGAGACCCTTCCCCACAGGAATCAAGAACCTTCCAGAGGAATGTTGCTTGGGTAGGAACAGCCACACCTATCTCACTAAAAGCCTGTTGTGGAGTCCCCGCCTTGTGTAATCCCCAGGTTAGGCCTAATCGGAAAGCATCCTACCCACTTTGAATTGAAAACAGCTGGTGTTCAACCCAGAAAGACCAACTCCTAAGATGGTCCCTCTGTTATCTTTCTCCTTCCTCCACTTCTTTCTGGTTTTATTTAATAATGTTTTTTTGTAGACTTATTTTATGTGTATGAACATTTTGCCTGCATGTATATGTGCATCATGTGTGCGTCTAGTACCCAAGGTCAGAAAGAGTCCAGTCCTTTGGGACCGGAGGCTGTGAGGCACTGCATGGTTGCCTGGAAGTGAGCCTGGATTCTCTGCAAGGGTAGCAACTGCTCCTAACAACTGATCTCTCTCTCCAGCCCCTTCTCAGGACTCCTCTATTGTGGCAGCCCTTGATTTCCCAGCGTTGTAGAAAACTCTGCAGTGGCAGTGGTGGGTTGTTAAGACTGAAGCTTTTCCAGTTTCCAAGACCGTCCTTTATTTCCTGAGATGAATAAATAAGTCGATGGCTGGGGTGTGGGCGGTGAATACACATCAGGAGCTGGCAGCATGCACCAGGCAGGAGCCTACGGGGCCACCCCTGCGGGGCTGCCTCTCATCCTGAGCAGGGGCAGAGCCCACCTGCAACCTCCCCAGGGAGAAACTGTCTCGGAATTCACACACTGTGAGGCCTGCCAGTCCCCTAGGCAAGGATCTCATGGCATCAGCTTCAGGATCTCTTTCACCCCCACCCCCCAGGAGGTCACTGGGGTCCTGGGCTGCTCAGTAAGGCAGGTAAAAGTCTCAAAGAGAAACCATGCTGCCCAGGTATCCAGTGGGAGAGAGAAGTAATCCCTAGGGGCAGTCTGGGTGGGAGGAAATCCTGTTAAGTGGTGGCAGGGATTATCTACCCTTGATGAAGCCCTCCAGCACACGGTCACTTCGCTCTGACAACCAGTACCCAGTCATGGCTGCCACGGCTCCAATGAAGATGGCAGTGAACACCAAGTCACCCTTAGCAGCAAGCGTGGCCAGTGCACAGATGATCACACCAAAGAACATCTGCTGCAGGACCACCATTTCATCCTCTGTCATCTCTGCGAAGAAGCCTGCCGACTCTGCAGAGGTGCACCTGTCACTGCCTGGTTCCTGGCAGTTCCCAGAGCCACCCACAACTCCTACACCCCCACTGCTGCCAGGCCCACCTAGCTCACCAAGCACAAGCTGCATTCACTACTGAGAAAGCCTCTGCAGGGGCTACCACCCTAAGCTTGAAGGAAGCTGGGAGGTGAAGGGGTGGCTCAATGCTTTGAAGAGGATGCTAATGGCCATCAGAAAACGGGCTTAGAAAGGTGGAGTTTTGGTGCCAAATCTACTTCTCTTTCTACATGGAGGTGAGGCCACCAAAAGCCAACCTTGAGAATGCACAGGGACTGGGTCTCGGGGCAGCCTCTCTGTGGGCTGGGTAGCCGTGGAATGGGGCCTGACGGAAGACTTGTCTGCTCTCTCAGGACCAGCCCAGCCTCCCACCCTGCTTACCTGGGATCTGCTCCTTCACACAGATGCCGTCTTCCCGACTGTAGCCTTCAGCACAGACACAGCGATAGCTACCCTCCGTGTTTTCACACTGCTCGTTCTCTCCTGGACACACCACCGTCTCACACTCATCCACATCTGGGGGTGGGGAACAGGTCAGAGTGCTGACTGCCATAGCTCCCCACACAGCACCCCAGACTGCATCCCTCCCCCACCGTCTCAATGCGCCTTCCCTCGCCTCTCCCACATGCCAGCTCCTTCTGACAGAACACTCACCTAGGCACTTGGAGCCCACCTGCTGGTAGCCACGGCTGCATTTTTTGCAGCGCCCTGGCCCTGCTCCCATACAGCCCAGGCAGGCCTTTGCACAATCTGAAGAAGAGAGGGTGGAGCTGAGAGGTCCCCCCTGGACTCAGGAGCCTGAGAAGGCGTAAGTTTGAAGGGAAAGGCGCAAAGCACCATCTCCTCTCCCTCTTTTCCATCCCCGCCTCTCCCTTCAGCAGCTGACACTGACCTCGGCACTCGTAGGATCCTTCCGTGTTCACACAGAACTGGTCGGCTCCACAGGTGGCCTGCTCTGTACCACACTCATCAATGTCTGTGAAGAGGGCAAAGGTTGGGAGTGTCACTTTGCAGGACTAGCCAGCCACTCAAGCCTTTGTCTGCCCTGCAGCCTCTGATAGGGCTGGAGAGGGGAGTGGCATATCCCACCTTTACTTAAAAGCCATCAGCCCCTTCTCTTCCTGAGCGCTGAGACCTGAATCAGGAGGTGGTCATGACTCAGCATCACCCGTATGACTTACCCAAGGGGATGACCATAGGCAGAGGGGACCTGGGTCCCTGAGGGACTGACAAGACAGCTTTAACTGCTAACCTGGACCACTCACATCAGGACTATGAGAAGAAAAGGTTGGGGGGGGCATTGTTTTGGTTTTGGTGGAGTTTGTTTCACTTTGTAACCCTGGCTATCTTAGAATTCTCTCTGTAGCCCAGGCTGGCCCCAAACTCACTGAGATCCACCTGCCTCTGCCTCCCAAATGCTGGGATTAAAGGCACGTGCTACCACTTACCCTGCTGGTAAGTGGTATTCTTAAATGGTATATTAAAAAACATTTTTTTTTTAATTTATGAAACAGGGTCTCATGCGACCCAGGCTGGCCTGAAACTACTGTCCCCAAGGATGCCCTTGAACTCCTAATCTCCCTGCTTCCACCACCCCAGAGCTAAATCCTAGGCATGCGTACCTGGCTTTAAAATCCTGTCATTCTTTAAGAAAAAGTGTACTTATCATTTTCATGTATACATGTGTATGTGGGTACACTCCTGCCATGGCACACACACATCTGCATGTATACATGTATGTGTGGGTACACTCCTGCCATGGCACACACACATCTGCATGTATACATGTATGTGTGTGGGTACACTCCTGCCATGGCACACACACATCTGCATGTATACATGTATGTGTGGGTACACTCCTGCCATGGCACACACACATCTGGAAATCAGAGGACGGCTTGTTGGGGTTGGTTTTCTCCTTTCAGCATGTGTGTCCCAGGGACTAAACTCCCGGCTTCAGCCTTGGCAGCAAGCGCCTTTAACTGCCGAGTCATCTCACTGTTAGACTTTAAATCCCACTCTCGATTTTTTTGCTGCTGCTTTGTTTTTGTAAGATTTGTTTGGCACGTGGTGGCACATCCCTCTAATCCCAGCACTCGGGCGGCAGAACCAGCTGGATCTCTGAGTTCAAGGTCATTCTGGTCTACAGAGTTCCTGGACAGCCAGGGTTATACAGAGAAAACAAAATAAAAAGACCTGGCCACCTCTTCTAAGGTACTCCTGATCCATCAGTGCCCTGCACTGAGCTGGGTGTGGACAGGAGTCTTCCACTGCATGCAGGTCTTTCTGCTCTGTAACTGCCTTCCAGCCAGGCTGAGGGTCCTATGTGCCTATGTGAATGGGACTGTGCTGGTAGAAATGGTGTAGGCCGGCATATGTGTATATAAGAATAAAGCCTGCATTCCCCCCCCACCATGTTCCCCCCTTACCTACACACTTGAGGTGATGCAGAGCCCAGCCTTTCTTGCACTGCAGACAGTGGGATTCCTCAGGTCCTGTGCAGCGGGCACAGGGACCAAAGCACGCTGGGTAAAAAGCAGACAGTGTAAGGATGGGCAGGCAGGTATTCCAGCTATCCTCGCCCCACACCACATCTTTTGGCTACCTACCGGAACATACCAGATGACTGCTGTTGCGTTCCGCCTCAAAGTAGCCAAGGCCACACTGGCCACAGGCCTCGCCCCCATAGCCGGTTTGGCAGTCACAGTGCCCGCTGCCCCCTCGAGTCCCTTCCCCTTCACACTGCCCGTAGCCACCGCAGGGCCTCTCTGTGCCCCCAGGACATGCTGTGGGCAGACATCAGTTGGGTGAGATCTTATACACAACTTTGTCATCCAAGAGACTATTTTCTATGTGGTTCTAAATGTTTTTAAAAAGAAAAATTAATTTTATTATCCACACAGGAGCTATATGAAATATAGCCTATTGTAAAACAGTTGGCTAAACTTTATTTTTATTTGCCTACTTTTTCTTTTTTGAGAGAGGGTCTCACATATGTAGCTCCAGCTGGTCTGGAACTCGGCATACAGATTAGGTTGGCCTCAAACTCAGTTATTCTTCACACACACACACACACACACACACGCACACACACACACACACACACACACACACACACACACACACGGGGTGGGGGGAGGCTTGTTTGTGCTTGAGACACAATCTTTAGGAAGTCCAGAGAATTTATCTGAACAGACTGAAAATCCTCCTGCCTCAGCCTCCTAAATGCTAGCATTGCAGGCCTGTACCTCCACATCTTTTCTAAGGACTATATCCATCACCCCAGCATCTAACCCTTTACCTTGTTTACAGGAGAAATGGCTCTAACGAGGGCTAGGAACTTGGCATGGTGGCACGCGCCTGCAATTCCAGCACTCAGAACACTAACTCAAGATTACTACAAGTTCAAAGTCTGGGTTCACAGGCTCAAAACCAAACAACTAATAGTAACATGCTAAATGAATAAGTTCATTAGCACAGGACTGTACCAAGTTCTTTACTAGGTATTATGGAGGTGGACAGATGGGGACAATGGGGGCTTCAGGGCATGTGCCTGCCCCTTCCCAGTCTGATCAGACATGTGAATGAAGGAGGCATGGGTGAGGGCAACATGAATTTAGTAACAATTACAGCTACAGTGCACCTGGCTCAGGCTAACCCTGGCTCCCTGGCCTCAGCAGTCCCCTCCCACTCCCTTAGGGGACCAAGAAAGACTCACGCAGGCAGGAGGGACCAAAAGTCCCGGAGGGGCAGCAGAGCTTCAGGGAATCCGAACAGAGCCACTGGAAGAGGTCGGGGGCTTCTTGCTGCCTGTGAGTAGGGGGCAGAAAGGCTGAAAGGCCAGGGTGCTGACAGCGTGGGACTGACTACCTACTCCTACTCCCCCTGACTCTGGAATTCAGCTCAACTTGAGCATACGTCAACTTGACCAAGGCCCTTTGGGCAGAAGAGTAAACAGGCCTAGATTGTGCGCCTGGTACCCAGAGGCAAGTCTTCAGACCTAGATTTGGAAGGCTGCCATCAAACTGTTTCTTGGTCAAGTAAAAGCCACAACCCCAGGGCCTGTGTGTAACCCCTCCCACCCCTCCCACCCTCACCTGTGAAACCACCAGGCTTCCACCAGCTCCTCGCTCAGCTCTAGCAGGCGGTGGCACTCGAAGTCTGACTTGCTGCATACGCCCTCCAGCACCTCCACCAGACGAGTCTCACTGAGCACACAGGACGGGGATGGTAAGAACATTGTCCACCCGCCCCTCACACGTGACAGTATCAAGGAAGGGACCATGGAGCGTTCATAACAGACAGGCTCTAGGCTCTGGGGATCAGACAAACCTAGGTCAGAAGCTAGCTGTGTGATTTGGGCATGTCACGAAGCCTTTCTTGTTTCTATTTCTCACCTCTCGGTTGCAGTCAGGTTCTCACTTTGTCACCCAGGATGGCCTAGAACTACCCTGCCTCTACCTGCCACTGTGCACTACCACCATGTTGGGCACACTTCTTTTTTTTTTCCATTTGTCAAGTAGCAACAGTTAACACCTCTGCCTGTGAATCCTGAGTCCTCAGTTCCTGCATCTGACCTGGCATAGCAGGGGTAGCCGAGCTGGGAAGACAGGACTGAAGTTACACCATGAGGCTGGGAGGGGCAGCTCAGAGGTAGAAAGAGGATCCCCACACCTCCTGTCAATATAATCCAGCACTGGCAAGGATGCAGAAAAACTGGAATCCCTTCTGCACTGCAAGATGGTGCAATCAGCTAAAAGGAGCCACCATGACTCAGCACTTCCTCTCCTGGTCACATTCGCAAAACCAAAGGAAAAACAGGTGTTCAAATGCTCACAGCCACAATATTCATAATGAGCAAAAGGTAGACAACAACTCAACCATCCATTAACCAATGAAAGAAAATGAACCATGCACACTCGATAGGGAATTATTTAGCCATAAAAGGAATGAAGTCATGTGCTGCACAAACCACACAATAGGGAGGAGCTGGGGAGACATTATGCTAAGTGAAAGAAGCCGGACACAAAAGGCTGCATGACTCAGGATGGCAAAGGAATCAGGAAATCCACACTGGTTTCTGCCTGATGAGAAAACACTGGAGTGGTCGGAGCTCGAGGAAAGATGAGGACCAGCTGCTTAACGGCACAAGATTTCTTTTAGGTGATGAATATGTTTTAAAGCCAAAAGTAGTGGCATATATCTGTCATCAAAGCACTCTGGAGGCTGAGGCAGGAGGATCACTGAGTTAGAGGCCAGCCCGAAGCAAAATCAAAAGTGAGAAAGTTTTGGAAGTGCACAGAGGTGAGAATTACTAAATGTCCCACTGGTGATTTTTTTTCCTTTTCTTTTTTTCTCTTTTTAGCTGTGTAGCCTAGACAGGCCTTGAATGTGCCATGTAGCTGGGTACAACTTTAACCTCCTGCTTCTGCCTCCAAAGTACTAGAATTACAGGTGTGTACCACGGTGCCTGTTTTCACTAGGTGCTAAGGAAGGGGCCCAGGGTACTGTGCCTTCGAGACAAACACTCTGACAACTCTGGAACATTCCCAGCCTGTTATGTTCTTTTATGTGTATTTATGAAATGAACATGCAAACAAGATGTGGTGGCTTGCACCTGCAATCTCGTCACTTGGGAAGTACATGCAGGAAAATCAGGAGTTCAAGGTCATCCCCAACTGGTCTAGATGAGATCATATCTCAAAAATAGAATTTTCTTATGACATAAAATATGATGTGGGGGATGGGGAGATGACCCACTCAGTAAACTGACTCCTGAACAAGGATGAGGACCTGAACTTGAACTCCCAGCACCCACGTAAAAGCCAAGTGTGGCATGGGGGAAGGGGGTGATGCAGGGAGTGTCAGAGATAGGCAGATCCCTGTCTCCCGTCTAGCACAATAACCAAGTTACTGAGCTCCAGGTTCAGGGAGAGAACCAAGGTGGGACAGCCAGGCATGGTGGTACACACATTTAGTTCCAGCACTCTGAGCTCGAGGCCAGTCTGGTGTACCAAGTGAGTTCCAGGACAGCCAGGCCTATGCAGAGAAACCCTGTCTCGAAAATAAATAAATGGGAAGAGATTTGGAGTCAACATACTGTGAGCATATATAAGCATGTGCACACACATGTATACACACTCGAATATATAACGTAAGTTTATACTACAATCTCAGAAAATAAAAGGATTTAAAATATTAAAAATGAACATGTATCACATCATGTACTTAAAGGGTCTGACACAGTGGCGTACTAGAGGAGCTAATTTAGCAAAACAAAACAAGAGGAGAAAGGAAAAGAGGAAATTGGGGATCACGAAGACGGTTCAAGAGGTACAGGCAATCACACCAAGACCGAACCTGAGAACCTGAGTTTGGTCCCTAGGACTCAAGCAGTGGGGAAGAAGTGACTCCCGAAAGCTGTGTACCTGTGTACACAATCACACACACACAGAATAAACAAATGACAAAAAAAATTAAGAAGCCGGGGCTGGAGAGATGGCTCAGTGGTTAAGAGCACTGACTGCTCTTCCAAGGCCCTGAGTTCAAATCCCAGCAACCACATGGTGGCTCACACCCATCTTTAATGAGACCTGATGCCCTCTTCTGGTGTGTCTGAAGACAGAAACAGTGTACTCATATACATGAAGTAAATAAATATTTTTAAAAATGAGGAAGCCAAGTGTGGTGGCACACACTTGTAGTCCCATTACTGTGGAGGCAAAGAGAGAAGGATCTCTGTGAGTTCAAGCCCAGCCATGACAGTTAGTAAGACCTAGTATCAAAAGTGGAGGAAATATGTAATAGAATAAAACTTTTAAAGGAAAAGAGAGAAGAACCCAGAAGCCATTACACAGCAGAAGTACTCTTGGTTCTATTGCTTTCCTAAATGAAGAAAGTGAGGGAAAGGAATGGCTGGAGTTCCAGAAAAAACAAGCTTTCCTCCCTTGTGGGAACCATCATCCAGCCTTTACCACAGAACCAAGCATCAGGTAGGGAGAGAAGAGCAACTCTAGAAATTGTGAAAACAGCGAGACCACACCAGCGGCCAAACCCCAACTCTTTGCCACCCCTCCTTCAGCGTGACCTTGAAATGCTGGAGGGCCTCTTCAATTCCTGTCCCTCCAGCTCCAGAATGAGATAGAAGCTACCTGGACGTCCAGGGCACATCTCACCCCACCATGGTCAGGGGTCTGACCTGACCCCAGCCCTGCCTACAGCCTCTCTGCAGTCTGAAAACACCTGCACAACTCACCTAGTTCCCAGGTGTCTGTAGTACTTTCCCTTGTGCCCCATAAAAAAAAAAATCTATCATGTCAACTGATGATCTCCAAAGGATGCTCAGATCTCAACTAGTTTCCACTGTATACACCACTGGAAGTCTTGCTAGTCCATGCTGCCTTTATACCTAGACTAAAGAAGCTCCCCTCCCACCCCCTAGCTGCTCTCCCCACTCCGTCCATGCTGCCTTGGCTTCCTGTACTCACAAAGTGTGAGTGATCTCTTCACTTAAGACCAGAGGCTGGAGAGAAGCTCAGCAATTATTCAGTTCCCACCATGGACACAGTGGCTCCCAACTGCCTCTAACTCCAGTACCAGGCAATCCATGGCCCTATTCTAGCTTCACATTCAAGACATCTAAACTCCTCTCTAGGGCCTTCTGCTCACTCTGCTCCAACCACCTTTGGGAGAAACGTAAAGTCAGCCCTGCTACTGTTCAAATGGACCATCCTGAACACCTCCCACCCACCTGTGCTCTACCCACATTCTTGTTCTTCAGCTGACAGGTAGTGTGTTCTCTTTGTGTCTATTGAAAAGCAAGTTTTACGAAGATGGGGATTGGTTTCCTTATCTGCTGTTCTGGATCTGGAAGTGAAATGCTTCCACAGAGGATCTATTCCAACCATCCACAGAACCCCCGGCCCCCCATGCACACACACCTTCTTACCTGTCCTTGTATTTAGACAACTTCTCTTCCTCCCAGGCAGTGTTCCCACCACCGAAGTTGTCCCGGATAGTTCTCTCCAGACCCTGGATATGGAAGAAATTAGGAATATCTAAGTACAGAGCTGGACACATTCATTTTGGTTTGCTTGTTGTCATATTTGAAACAAGGTCTCTCTGTTGTAACCCTGGCTGTTCTAGAACTCGCTCTGTAGACCAGGCTGGCCTCGAACTCAGAGATCCAACTGCCATTGCCCCCGGAGAGCTGAGAATAGAAGAGTGTGCCGTCACACCTGGCCTGGCATTCTAACGTTTCATTATTTTATGTTATTGACCAGGAAACTGAGGCACTGTGAAGCACCTTATCCGAGGCCATACAGTTAAAGCACCAACCCATATTGGGACTAGAGACCATGCAGATTTGCTCTGAGAGCTCCTTGCTCTCCAATACTGGGCCCTTCCCTCGAGGCTATTAGTGCACCCACCTTGTTGAAGCTGTCCACCAGTGCCCGGCAGGTATGACATGGATGGGGCTCAGTTCGGGGAGAAGAATGGGGAGGAGGAGAGGGTTGGAGCCAGACAGGTCCTGGGAGGCTCAGAAACAGGCTCAAGCACCAGAGCAGAGATGGGACCAGGCCCCTCAGGGGCTGTGGAGCCATCTTTTCCCAGGCTGGGGAGTGCAGATAGAAAGCAGGGGGAGGGTCCACTGGAAAAGCCAGGCTGTAAGGACTAGGGCTCGGCTCGGTTCTGAGGTGCCCTGGGGCTCAGAGCCCCCAGACCTACGTAATTACAAACGAGGATGATTTGGGGGTACTGGAAGCAGAAGAGCTGGAAAGGGGAAAAGAGCCTAATCTATAATTCCAACAGAGAAATTATTTCTCCGTTACCGTAAGGGAGGTGGTCGGGATCGCTGGCAAAAGAATAGGAGTCAGCCCATTGTTTTAGGGTCTCAGTGAGTTATTAGGGGCCAGAATTAGAGAGGGTTAGATCCCAAAATATTCCGAGAGAAAGGCGGATGGGCGGTCCTGGGGGAGGAGCCCGGATCCGGATATGAAGAGAAGGGGTCAAGTTCAGAGCCTCTTTGGGAGACCGAGGCACGGCCTGGAACAGGACTGGGAGGATCCAAACCCCGCTAGACCTTAGAGGAGGAGAAAAAAAATGTCCCCGCCCCTGCCCCGGGCGCTTGGGCCGAGTCTCCTTAACGCCACTGCCTTGGCAAAAAGTACACCCTTCTCCAACGCCGCAGTCCGGAGGGCGGGGCCTTCTCCCAGCCAATGGTGGAAAGCCATGTGCCATTGCGTCACCCTACACTAACCAACCAGAAGCGGCTCCGGGCTGCACCTGTCCAGGCATTAAAGGGCCGCGGGGTTAAAGGCTCTGCTAGCGGATCCTCCAAGCAGACACAAGAAGAGTTACGAATACTGCATCGGCCTTTATTCGAGTGCAGGGCAGGGTCACAGATCCTATTCCTCGTAACAGCCCGGGGCTTCCGGGCTCTCGGTACAGTTGTCTAGGGCGGTTAGCAGCGCCTGGGTCACTCGTTGCACCCAGTCCGCCGGTCGCCCCAGGGACTGGGAGCGGCCTCCCTGCAGTGCATCCAGGAAGGCCGGTAGCTGCGAGGGCAGGGCGAAGAGCGGTGCGACGCGGAACAGGGCGGGCACAGTGTCTGGATGCAGCAGCCCATCGAAGTAGACCCCGACGTAGCGGCCGATCGCCCGGCCGTGCAGGAAATCGGGCAGCACGCAGCTGAGCCAAGAGGCGAGGGCGTCATGCGGCCCGGGCTCCACCGTCTGGAGCTGCAGCCACTGCTGACACTGCGCCACAGCCGCGGGCGAGAAGAGAAGGATTACCACGCCATCCTCCTGCAGGGTCCGGCGCCGCTGCTGGTGGAACCAGGCCAGGGCACCGTGTGCGCTCAGCTCGCGGCGGCTCCACAGGTCCACGGCCACGCGCAGTGGCATCTGGCTCAACGCGGACGCCAGCGCGCCCACCAGACGCTCATAGTCTGCTCCGTCGGCCGAGTGGAGGAGCAGGGCCGTGCGGGTGCGAGGGGCCGCTGGTGGGGATGGATAGTAGAGCTCCTGAGGGTGAGCCTGGACCTTGCCTTCCCTCCACCCAATAGAGCCCAGTGCCACCGTTTGAGGCTGTCTCTGGGAAACCAGGTCTGGGAAGCACTCACCTTTCCTGCGGTCCTTTTTTAGAAGGAGAAAGAAGAAAAGCGCCGCAGCCAACAGTAGGCAGGCTAGCCACACTAGGACCCAGCGCTTGTGGATGTCTGGAACAGACAGGGAATGATAATGGGCTACTTAGAAACCGTATATCTTTCACTCCACCTTACGGAGGAAAAAAAAAAAGTGTGTAGACATGAAGTGATCTGTCCCAAAGTCACACGTGCCAGATCCGGCGCACTGAAAAAGCTCCAAGTGTCTGTGTGACCTGCCTCAGTTCTCGTGCCTATAAATATGGATAACGGCATCGGGCATCAAGTGCATACATAGGGTTGCACATAAAACACTTCACAGTGCCAGGCCTTGTAAGTATTCAGATGTCAGCTGATATTGCCCCTTAAGCCTAGGGTTGCAGCCCCTTCAGTTTGCTGCCTCGAATGATTGCAATAGCCCCCATCTTTCTGCCTTTGATCCATTCACTAAATGGGGAGCCATCAAGATCTGCTTAACATAGGTTTATTCCAGCCCTCAAGGAAGCTGGTGTTGCTGGGGACATAAAATCCTACATCCCTGTTGGGTCTCCCATCTTCTCAAGATCCTCCAACCAAACTGACAGCTTTAGAAACTCAGAAATGTACTCCAGTCTTAAACATGCAATGTGAGTCCTTTCAACTAGCTCAGACTCCAGTATGTTGTGTCTACGACCTTTCCCCTGAACCCTTCAACTCATCTCGCCCAGGTCCTGGCTACCCCAATCCCTGCACTGAACCCCTCATGTTGGCTCAGTGCTTCCAGATAGCTTCTACTACTGTAAGCTCACACTTGCAAACATTCAACAGCTCATACTGGCTCTGTCCTTTTAGATTTCTGTTGGTGGAGGCAGGTTCCGTCTTTTTAATGATGCTGGAATCTCTGAAAGTGTGTTCTTGTCCCTGTCCCTCCACCATCTCTCTCCCACCCTTGAGGGGCACACGTGCCATAGAACTTGTGTGGAGGTCAGAGGACGACAACTCAAGAGAGTCAGTTCATGTGGGTCCTAGGAAACTCAGATGCCTTTACCAGCTGAACCAGCTTTCTCCCTCTCTGTGGTTTTGAATGGTTAAAGGAATGCTGCTGGGACTTATTTGAGCCTGACAAAGCATCACATATGTTGCCTCAGCTGGCCCACAGGCAGAGCCGGTCCCCTCATACTCACACTTGTCCATGGGGCAGGCCCATATCGATCCCAGGTTATCATCACTCCACAGCTGTAAGACACAACCCGGCCCCCTGCTTGGTGTTCAACAGCTAATAACTTCGGGCCAGCTTATTCAAATTCCTAACCTCAACTATGCATACTTCCGTGCCCAGAGCAGGCTCCTGCAGATACCTCTGCTTTTGCTCAAACTGCCCAAGCTGCCCTCCATGCCAAATGGGGCCTTGGAAGATTCTTCCTCGAAGCTCTTTCTAGAACCTAACACTGACTGGGGGTGTGTATCATTTAGTTGGGCTTGAGCCCAATTAAAGAGATTGGAATGATATATTCCTGTTACCTACCCAGGGCTAGACATAGAACAAGAAGACACATGTAGGTACTGGGGCAAGTTCTGTCACCAGCTCACCTGCATACACTGGTGTGACTGGAAGTCTTGCAGCAGTTGCTCTCCAAGGTGAGCAGCTCTCTGCCAAGTGAAAGGGGGAGGGGCTGTCACCTGGGCAGCATCTAAGGGGCTGTAGTAGAGCAGAACTGTTTGTGGAGAGGGGCTAAGAGATGTATGAAGCCACTGAGAAGGTGTGTGTGTGTGTGTGTGTGTGTGTGTGTGTGTGTGTATAGAAACAAGTGTCTACCAGAGTATCCATGCACAAACACACATGTGCACACACACACACACATACACACACACACACACACACACTCTATTCCCAGAGCCCTGGGATATGGTGACTAAGAATGGAAGTAAGTGTGTGAAACCACGCTTGAGATGAGACTGGAAACATCTGGAGAACACTTTGTCCTCACCGTGGAGGCAATACTGGGCAGTGGTGTACAGCCACCGGGTTCCAAGGCACAGACCGATGTGTTGTTTAGGCCGGTTTTCATCTCCACTAACAGCATATCATCCTTGAAGGGCCCCGAGGAGTCTGGGAGGAGAGAGAGGCCACTCTAGAAGACCCACTTGGGAGTTGTCACTTGTATTCTTCCCATTCCCTGACATTGACCCCCAGGAGCCAGCTCCTCCATGGTTTGTCCCATTGCGATGGCCCTGTCCCAGCCACCCTCAAGCCCCACTCACCAGCCCACAAGCACTCTTGGAGCTGAACCTTCTCCCAGCTGCTCACCTGCTTAGAAGGAGCCAGAGTTAGGAGCACTAGGAAAAGCAAGGGCCAGGGCCAGGAAATCCAATGGGGAGGGTGCAGGCAAAAGGAAGCCCATTGGGCCGGCTCTGCACTCTGGACCTGAGGTTAGGCAGAGCTGAGTTCAGGCTACAGGGTCAGGAGTCACCCATCTCTGAGACCAGGCTTTGGGAGGACACCTGTGCTAATGGAACTTACAACTTTAAGCTCTGTCCTAACTTGACACATCTGTTTCCTTCACGCCTGACATCTCAAAGAGGAGACTCTCACCCTCGCCCAGTCACCCACCGAAAATCACAGTCTCCATTCCTCCACCTCTCTCCAGAGCATGTGATTTCACGTTAACACGTTTCTCTAAAGCACGCTGTTCACCTTCCTTCCCAAGAAGTGGGTTCTCTGAGGATAGGGACATTTGCTGGCTTTGTTCACTGACAGATCAACCTCAAAGTGGCTGGCATATAGTAGATATTCAACATTTGTTTTGAAACAGTGTCGTGCTGTAGCCTAGGCTGGCCTGGTACTCACTGCATAGGTCAGGCCAGATGGCCTCAAACTCAGGGTGAGCCCATATACCCTCCTGCCTCAGCCTCCCAAGTGCTAGGGATGTAGGGCATGAGCCTCCGTGCCCAGCTAAATCTTCAATGGATGCTTTTGTTTTTTAATTTAAAAATATTTTCATTTTCAGTATGAATGTGTCTGCATGGGATAAGCATGTTTGGGTGCATAGTTCCAAGGGGTCCATGTGAAGTAATAGCCTGATCGGTGCAGGGTCCCACCCTCGGCCCAAAGTTATTTCATCACCATTCTGACCTGGACACAGAGGTTGGGGTGGTCTCTCACCAATAGGAACTCATATGGCTTCTGTGGAAAACAGGGAATGAGTAAGGCCATGAAGGGAGACTCTGGGGTCCCACACACTCTCCAACTTTTGACCTCACTTACATTCACAGTGACATTCTCCTGGAGCATTGGTGGCACAAGCGGCTGGCAGGGACTCTGGTCTGGTGCCTGCCAGCACAGTGCCACCTTAGCCAGTAGAGAGCAAGGCGCATCTAGCTGCCATCTCCCTGGGGACAGCACCCGCAGCCTGGCTATGTGCCAGAGGTTCCTGTGTGCACGGGGATCTGCAGCAGAGGGCCAGAGTCACTAACCATCCACCTTCCCATAGCCCCTGCCTTAGGAGATTTGCTCACCTTTCCTGAAGGGGCAGAAGCTGGTTCTAACAGAGTCTGGCTCCAGGGGCCACACCTGGGAAACAAAAAAGGGGGCTGTACTAGGTCGACTTGACTGGGCCAAGCCATCCATGAGCATGTGTCAGACCCTCTGCTGGGCACCAGGACATGTCCCCTGAGGCAGGTTTCATAAGCTCTCATAAGGCTCCTCACTCCTTACAGAGCTCTAGAGAAAGAAATGTGGGTTTGCTCTGAAAACCCTGCAATCGACATCTTTTCTCGACTTTTGTGGGGTTGTTTTGGTTGTGCTTTGTGATGGGTTTTGGTTTGTTTCTGAGACAGAATCTCACTATATAGCCCTGTCTGGTCGGAACTCACACAGAGACTCACCCGCCTCTGCCTCCTGAGTGCTGGGATTAAAAACATGTGCTGTGACCCCTGGCTTTTCACTCAACTTTAAGTGAGTGCCTACTATGTGTGTTAGCGGCAAGGGATACACAATGAGCCTTAGATTATTCATTTTGATTCATTTCACAAACATTTTGTGAATATCTACTATGTGTCAAATGCTGTGCTGGATTTTTCTTAGAGCACTAGCATGTGCTTAGACCTATGCCATGAGAAAATATATTAATTTATTCTTCAACTGTTTGAGAGTGGTGGGCATGGGACATGGTGATACAGAGAGTTAAGTCACAGCAAACACTTCCTGAAAATGTGCCGTGTGTCTCACCACTGTTTGGCACTGGGGATTTGTTCATTTATCTATGCAGTCAACAATGTGCACCCACTGTATGCCAGGCTCTGTCCAGGGCTCCGGCAAAGTCACTGCATTTGAATGAGATATTCTTTGCTTTCCTTCACAGGCTCAGTAAGAATGAAATGTATAAATGTTAGTCAGTTACCCACCTCCAAGATTTCTGGGGGCATCTTATGTACACAAAGAGAAATTAGACAGAAGCCAAATGTTAGAGGAGAGCCAGAAAGACAAGGAGGGTTCGGAACCAGGAAAGGCCAGGATGCTGGAGAAGCTTTGGTAAAGAGGCAATGTGAGTTAGGAAGATTTGGTTACGCGGAAGAGGTGCTGGGAACTAGCTGAGCAAAGGCAGGGTGGGTGAGTCGTGGTGAGCGGCTCTGCTGGCTATAACAAGCTTCTGATAAAGGAGAGGGGAAAGACAGAAAGGCACTGGGAAGGGAGGTGGAGGTTACTGACAGCCTAGAGGAGGGATGAGAGAGGCCCAAGAGGAACTGAAGACGGAGAGAAGTCAAGTGGCCAGGACTGGGTGACCAAAGTGCCATCAGAGGGAGCTGCTGCAGTCCACAGATTTAAATCTAGATGCGACCTATAGTATTCTTTACACTAGGCCTACAGTGGTACATTTTATCCAGATTACAGATAAGAAGCAGACTGGGAGGCAGTGTCTTGTCCAAGGTCACACAGTCAATAAATGGAAAGTAGGATCGGAGCTCCTTTAAGTGTATAGCACGGGTTCTACCCTTCCCAGGAACACAGAGAGGGAATAGAGGAGCAGGGGAAGGCTTCAAGGAAGAGGGGATATGTGGGTGGGCCATGAGCATTAGGGAACAGTCCTGTGGATGGAGTACCGGGAGTATTCTGGACATAACAAACAGAAGGCACAGGACAGCAAGAGCAACGGGACAGACAGCCACCCAAAGGGACAGACAGCCACCCAAAGGGACAGACAGCCACCCAAAGGGGCCATGCTCTCTACCTCAGAGTATGGAGAACAGTGGCCCCGGAAGATTGGAGGCCAGTCCTCCATGCCTCCCCAGCCCATCTCCCATGTGCAGTTGAATTCTGCTCCTACCTGAATGCAGAGGCAGGGAACCAGGTCTGTGAGGTTTAAAGTAATGTTCTGAGGTCCAGTCTATGGGATTAGCAGACAGAGTGAGTTTAGAGAAGCTAAGGAAGAGGAAGTGGGGAGGTCGAAAGTCCAAGGAACCAGGCAGACAGACCTTCCCCCTGCCAAGGTCCTGCTTTGGGTGCCCCCTTTGATATTTTGGCTACATCCTAAGCATGGGCATCAGCACAGACCTAAAGGAGAAGCCTCACCAGGTTTTTGTACCACAAGGATTTGAAAGGACCCTGGACCTGATCCCAGTACAGTAAGAGGCCAAAGTCCTGTTCCTCAGAGACATCCAGTATCAGAAGAACATTGTCACCATCTGTGGACACATTGAGCCAAGGCAGGGCTAGTGGAAAAAGCAGAGAGAGAGAAACAGGGAAGGTCAGACTTCACCCCCTCTGCACAGCCAAGCCTGGGTCAAACTCACCAACTACCCCATTGGAGATTCCACCAAACCCTCAGACTAGGCAGCCCTTGGAGGACAGACTATATCCACATCTCAGACCGGGCTCTGTCCCCAGCCACAAGCCCAGAGCCAAGCCCATAGAGGCTCCAGCTTACATCTTGGGACAGCTCCTCTTCCTCTGCAACCAGTAGAATCCTACCTCCTAAATACACTTTCCCTAGACTTTTCTTATGCCCCCACATAGTAATCCCAGTACAAGCTAATCTTTACAATAGCTTGCAAAACCTTAACCAGGATAGTTTCTGAGACCTCTCAAACCTAATGTTAGTACCACTGCCTCGAAAACTTTTGCTGCAAACACACAAGATACCTTCATTTTCTTAAGCACACTTGGCCTTGTTCCTGCCCCAGGGCCTTTGCACAGGCTGTTCTCTATGGAACTCTGTCTCTCAAATACAGGGCTCCTCCTTCATATCCTTCATTACAGTGAGGCTATCTCACTACTGGAACTCCCAACCTTCCCAACCCTCCCTCTTGAATTTTCTCCATAACTCGGCACCATCTAATATACTGTATACTTTACATCCCCAGGGATTTACTGGACCGTCCCTCAAACCCCCATTTCCATAAAGACAGAAAGTTTTATTAGGGTTACTTATCAATCTACTTCTAGTCTCTATGTCTGGTGTTTAGTCAGCCTTTGTTGACTAGGAAGGCAATCACCACTGAGTAACAAGATGAGATGCCAGCAGTGTGTTTGTTTTCAAGGCTCTGGTGTCTAGTGATCTGTATGGAATGCCAGAGGAAGGCCAAAAAGAAAATGGAGTTGAAGAGAAGAGAGGAGACTATTTAATGGTTTAAAACCTGCCGCATAATTTACTCTTTCACCTTGCGCTAGCTGTAGAAGTCACGTAAACACTAACCCAACTGAGCCAGATGAGGCAGAGCATGCCTGCTGCCCTGGCTACTTGGGAAGCTGAGGCGGGAAATTGCAAATTGTCCAGCATGGACAATATAGCAAGATCCTGTCAAAACCAAAACAGCAAGACAAGACAAAAATCACCTCACTGAACGAGACATTAAAACCAGCACACTCTGCTGGACACAATGGCACGCATTCAATCTCAGCCCTTGGAAGGCAGAGGCAGGTGGGTCTGTGTGAGTCTGAGACCAACCTGGTCTTTATAGTGCCTCGTTCAGATTTAGTACCATTTCCACTCTGGTCTATCAGGAAAGGCACCAGAATCTTAACAGTGCTTTGGGCTACTAGATGCTCCTGGTACTGATGAACACTTGCTATATGGAAATGATTCATCTTTATGGTTCCAGTACCTGGCATAGATGAAGTAACTACTGCACTTCATGTGGAACGAGGGTATAAATGAATGACAGAACATGTTCTGTGACTTTTGGAACCTGGCATCCCTGAGCCGATGTCAACCCCAAGCATCCAATTGTGTAAACTACAGATCCTGCTCCTCCCTCCACCCAGCCCACTGTCCCTAGCCCCTACCCCAGCAGCTCTGGATGCTGTCCCGGACTTCAAGACCCCTGCAGTCTGGGGAGAGATCACAAAAAAACCTCCAGTGGGGATGGGGACCAAGGAAAGAAGGGAAGCAGTCCAACCCATGGGGAAGTACTGAAAGGAGCTGCCTGCCCCCGGAAGACCACCCATGCTTCCACAGGGCAACAGAGCACCTATCCCAGGGGCTAGAAGCACAAGAAACTGACTAAGGAGGGTGCGGGCTCAGACCCTGCCTGACAGTGATGGGACAAGAAAGATGGAGAGTGGCCAAAGGGACCATAGACTGGGGAAGCAGGTCTTGGGGTGACTTACCAGGCAACTGCTGTGTGAGGTTGAGTTCTTTCTGGTATCTGGGCTTCGTGTAGGACCAGATTCGTACCTCAGCCCCAAGACCAGCCTCGAAACAGTCAAATACTGCAGAACCCTATGAGGAGAGGGTGGTGGATGGCTGGAGGTAGAGGGCTCAGAATCCAGGCCAAGGTCTTGGGCTTATGTGAGTAGACCACTCTGCTTACCTACTGGCCCCATTTCCAGCCAATGACTGCATTTATACCATCTAGTGTGAAATCTATCTATGGTTTCCTTCTTTTGAACAGGTCCCCACTTCTGAAGCAAGTGTCATCTACAGACATGTTGCCAGGCCTGGGATTAACCAGGCTATCCGAATTGCTGCCTACACCTGCTGTCATAGACACGACCAGATAGATACTCCAGTGCAAGCATGGAGCATCCCCCACGGGCGTACTTCAATGGTATTCAGGGCTGCTTTGTGAAGTAGGCAAATTCTTAAAAATGTGTGCATGCATGTGTGCACACAAGCCCATGTGTTTGTGTGTGTGTGTGTTTTGTTTGCTGGGAATCAAACTCAAGTCCTTGAGCATGTTAAGCTAGAACTCTTACCACTGAGCTACATTCCCAGGTCTTTGTTCTTATTTTATAATCAAAAGTTTCAAAGGACATTTCATGAAGGAAGTCGAAATAGCCAATAAGCAGGTGTGACGGTTTGTATATGCTCTGCCCAGGGAGTGGCACTAATAGAGGGTGTGGCCCTGTTGGAGTAGGTATGGTCTTGTTGGAGTGGGTGTGTCACTGTGGGTGTGGGCTTTAATACCCTCGTCCTAGCTGCCAGGAAGTGAGTTTCCTCATAGCAGCCTTCATGAAGATACAGAACTCTCAGCTCCTCCTGCACCATACCTGCCTGGATCCTGCTATGTTCCTGCCTGAACCTCTGAACCTGTAAGCCAGCCCCAATTAAGTGTTGTCCTTATAACACCTGCCTTGGTCATGGTGTCTGTTCACAGCAGCAAAACCCTAACTAAGGCAGCATGTAAAAAGTGCTTGTCAGTCACCAAGGCTATACAAATTACAGCTGTAATAAACCTCAGATATAGTGGCACCGACCTGCAGTGTGAGCATGTAGGAGATTGAGGCAGGACGACCTGGCAAGGTTACCTAGACTACCCAGCAAGTTAGGTAAAGTGCTTGCCACCAAACCTGACGACCTGAGTTCAATCACCAGGACCCTTCCAGTAAAAAGGAGAAAACAACTGACTCTGTGACTTGTCCTCTGCTCCCCATATGAACCCCCTAATGTATACACACACACACACACACACACACACACACACACACACTAAATAAATACATGTAATTTAGAAATATAAATACCATCACCACACACATGTACACACAAGTCCCCATTTATAAACCATGGCACACACAGCAGAATGGTTAAAATTTTAAGTGCCATGTGTTGACAACGATGGGAGTAACTGGAAGTCTTGTTTGCTGCTGGTGAGAATATGAAACAAGATTGTCCCAGAAAATTGCTTAGTGATTTCTCACCAAGTCACACGTTTTTTAGACAGAAAACAACCACCACAAAAAGTCGAGAGGGTTCACTGCTCAGATCAGACCCAAGACTTAAAAGAAACAATGCACGAGATTGTTTTGGGGACCTGGGATTCTGGGGGTGGCTCTTCTCATCGGGAGGAGCACTTCACATACCACAGACTGACCAGGCTGCACCAGGTCAGCAGGCACCTGGACCTCCAGCAAGGCACAGCGGGCAGTGGGGTAGGCATGGAAGGACAGCACCACCTGGGCCTGGAGCGAGGCTGTGAGCAACAAGCAGGGGTCAGCCAGGCCATGGGCCATGGGAAAGACCCTGACTAGAAGCAGTAGTTGGACCAGCAGGTTTCTTACCATTCCTAGGCTCCTGGAGTTCTGAATTAGGTGTTCCAGCATCTTCAGGCTCTTCCCAGTGCCCTTCAAGAAGCAGAGAAGAGAGCAAAGTCCAAGTCAGGCACCTGCTCTGGGCTGGTTCAGGCTTAGGTTCCCTTGCAGAGATATCATGACTGATAAACAGAGGCCTAGGGAAAGCAGGCTGGCCTGGGGGTATCTTAAGCATTGCAGATGCCCACAGAGTCTGCAGTCCCCATGCCTTCCCCAGGTGGCCTCACGTGTGCACTCGGAGTCCCAGGCTTCCTCACTCACCATGCACGGCCAAGTGCACAACCACACGGACACAGAGGGCACAATCTGTCTCCTGTGGACACCTCAGTACCAGCTCTGTCTGCAAGCGGGTAGGCACCAACACAGGGCCTGAGGCAGCCTCGATGTTTCCAGGTAGGCAGAGGATGTCACCATCTGGGTGTGAAGGGTGAAGTGGGAGCTGATGCTGGTTTGGTCTGATACCTCCAGAGGGCAGGAGAGCTCAGCCTTTCCGGCTGAGAGCAGACAGTTGCTTCCCTTCAGCTCCCCTGAAAGCCACCAGACAATACTTACCCCAAAGGTGGCAGGAGAGGCCCTGGGAAGGAAGGAAAAGTCAGTTCGCACCCTTAAACCGAAGCACCTTTCCTCGCTTGACAGCCCCTATCCCCTGCCTATCTCCTTTTGGGGCTCCCTAGCCTTAGCCCTTCCCTGAAGACAAGACTAATTCTTGTCCTCTTTCCGTCTTCTCTTTCCCCATCAGCACCAGACAGACCAGACAGGGCAGTTCCGATGGAAGCAGTGACAGAAGCCAGACTAGGGCTGTGAAGAGGCACAGGCTGAACTCTGAGCCTTTCTCAGCCTCCTAAGGTCCCCGACTCACTAGAGAGCAGCGTGCAGTGTCCTGAGGTTCTATGAGTCTCTCCAGAGAAACGACCACAGGGCTTCGGCCCAGTGCCAAGGACAGCAGAAACCAGGACACAGGCATCTTCCAGGTGCCAGACAGCACCCAGGTCTGAGGCCCCGTCCTGCCCCCCCAAGGGGGGGCAGACCCCTCGCCCCTGCTGCCAGTCAGCCCCGTGTCCCTGGGAGAGAGCAAGGGCTAGAATTTCTCTCAAGTCATGCTTTCCCACTCCAGTGAGCCTGGGTTCCCGGCCCAGTTTCAGCTGGAGTACTTTCGATTTGGCTCCCAGCAGGCAATGGCTGTTCCCGCCCCGCCCTGTCCCGTCCCTCCCACCAACTCCTGGCTCAGGAGCCAGCAGCTTTGGACCTGGGTGGTGGCCTTTCCTCCTCCTCCTCCTCCGTTTTGGCTGGCACCTGCCTGGGAGGAGCTCTGGGGAGGCAGCACAGTTGGAGTCACTACTGAGTAAAGGACTCTTACCCTGGATCTCTCGGAAAAACAAAGGTTCTGATCGATCTGATCAGAAAGACCCCAAGCTTGTGGCATCCTGGATGTTTCTACTTCCTGGTGTTTCTACTTTGTGTGTGATCCTGGAATCCTAAGGTCCACTGGGTCCCCTCTTACTATGCTTAGGTTCTTCAAATACTTCTCTGGACCTCAGTGACAGTGACCCTCGTAAGTAGAACAGGAGCTCTGAAGACTGTGGGCTGGTGCTAAAGCGCACCAGAAAGTGAGCTCCCCACTGCCTGGCCTAAGTTCCAGGGAGATGGAGGGGCAGTCAGGCCACTCAACAGAGCTTCTGTTGTGCTGTTGCTGGGATTTGGGGGTGGGGGGTGTATGCTGTCTAGCTGAGCTTCGTTTTTTTTTTTTTTTTTTTTTCACAGCAAGGAAAGGATCCAGGAGGCACTTGTGGTAATGAGGTCATAGACAACAGTATGAATGAAAGGACTTGGTGAGCTGCTCTTAGAACAAGCCTAGGGCAGGTTTCCTGACAGGCCCGGACACACAAGAAAGAACAGCACAGTTCCTTAATGTTCCTACTATGTTTGCTTTTATTCATCTTTCTGGACGACAGAAAACTCTCTCTCACCAGTTGTGGTGATGTAGGCAGGCCTCTAATCCCAGCACGCAGGAGGCAGAGGCAGGCAGATAGATCTCTTGATAACCCAGACCATCATCAAGGGCTACACAGTGAGATTCAGTCTCAAACAAATCAAACTACCTCTGGATGCGGCCTCCCTCTGGGAAAAGTCGAGTGACCCCTGGCTTACCGGGGGAGGGGGGAGCCTTGGGGGGGGGGGTCTCTGGCCACATAGGCCCTGCTTTCCAACCCTGGTCCAGCTCTCCAGCCTGGACTAGAGGCACGATGCAGATGGTTGTCTTTTTGCAGTTTTGAGAAGAGATGGAAAAATTGCCCCGTCTTCTCAGAAAGGGTTGAGGACAAATCGGGAGAGCCCAACTTTCCCGACTCTGAGAGGGAGGAAATGTGAGAGGAAGGCTAGTCAAGTGTGGGACCTGGAGTGAGTCTTACAGTTTGGGGGACAAGAAGCACCCCCAAAAAGTACATGTTCAGGAGTTCCGACTGCAGCTACAGACAACTGAAACCGCAGGAACTATTGGTTGAGCCTTGGTAGTCGGCTTTGGCGGCCTCGAGTTCCAGCAGGTGACACAGCTCCAGGCGGCTTTTCAAGCACTTCTTAGCCCCAAGGTGACTCCAGCTAGTGGCTAGGGTGGCAGGCCGAGCATCCAGCGCTTGCAACAGGCGCGGCAGGTCACGAAGCAGGCGGTAGCGCGGCAGAGCGCGCAGCGGACGGGGAATGTCACCTTTGGTGCAGAGGCGACTGAAGTAGGCGAGCAGCAGCTGGCGTGGAGCAGCGCACAGCAGGGTTCGAAGGGACGCAGCCTGCGGGTCGCCGCTGCTGGCAGTCCTGGGGCCCGCACAGTTCCACAGGAGCAGCACAGTGCCCTGCTCCCGAGCCACGCGCTCCCGTGCTGCCCAGAGCCATGGTAGTGGTCCAATACGCGCCACGTGCGTCCCTTCCCAGAGATCCACGATTACATCGCGTCCACCACCCAGCGCGGTCCGCAGCAGTTCGGCCAAAGCTCCCACCAGGCGTCGCTGTGCCTCTGAGTCCGCTGCGTGTAGGAGTAAAACTGGCCTTGTTCGACCGGGGCCTGGGGACCCAAGCGACAGCTGAGTAGGGTAAGGGGCGTCTGGGGGAGGAAGGAAGGGAGGCGAGGACAGTCAGCCCAGCTTTTTCCTTAGGGGCCTCTGGCCTACACTCTAGGACGCCCTGCTTGTACAATGTGTCCTTTATCCGTTCTGGGAGTCAGTCCCCCAACCTGCTGAGCCTATTTGTTGCTTATAGGCTAATGAGGAAAAAGTGAAGCTTCTAATAGACAGCAGGCTGGATAGTAAACACCCCACCCCCACCCCACCAACACCGCCTCTTGCAGCTGGGTGGTGGTACAGATACAAACTGCACCCACAGCCCTTTGCCCTGCCTTAACCATTCCTTTCCACTAGGGGGCCTAAAAGTAGCAGCCTGTGCTCTGGCCCTCACTTGATCAAAAAATACTGGGAACATCTGAATCTCCCAGGACCAAAGGTGAATTTACCTGGCAGTAGGCGCCGGCAGAGGAGGACCAGAACTACACCCAATAGAGTGGTGACAGCCAGCAGTACCAGGGTCAAGAGTCCGAGGTGTCTATGAGAGACTGAATCAAGCAGGTGAAGGCAAGCCGTCTCCTGAGTGCCCACGCTCCTTCCCTCTCCTCTCACCCAAGAACTCACCATCAGGACACAAGAGGTGCTTCCAGGCAAACTGGACATCTGACCTCCACACCTGAGGACACAAGGCCCCCGCGTATGTGAGCTAGATTACCCCCTCTCTCCCAGGGAAGGAGTCCCCACTGGCTTGGGAATTCCTCCAGCTCTAGTTTTGTGTCTAGTACAAACGACACTGAGGCCACAGGTGCTCCCACTTCTGGGCTGGGCTGGAGGGCACAGAACAGCTGAAATAGCCACCAGTGAGTGCTAGGCCTTGTCACCACACCTCATTGTGGACATGCAATAGCAGGTTTTCTCATTTTTAACAGGAAGGCAAAATATACGTGTTTTGTTTGTTTTGTTTTGTTTTTAAGATAGCATATAGATAAGGACATCTAATTCCAGTTTAAAACACTTGGCCAAACCAAACACTTTATATGGACTCTGTGCTAGGGGATCTTACCAGGATGCAGCTCCCCTGCCTCAAGAAGGGAATAATGAGGTCTAGAGTCACTGGGACTGAGCCCTGGGTCTGTAAGGACAAAACATAGAATGGTTGTCCCCATACATGCAAATCTTACAGTGTCTCACCCAGCTCCATCCCACCTAGTTAAAGGGCCCAGTGACACATCCAAAAAACTTCCCCAGCCAACCAACTACCATTGATCTTCCCCAGATATTAGCTGCTGTGGCTGAGCTAACATATCGCTCATACACACACACACACACACACACACACACACACACACACACAGTGCCACCCTGAGGAAGAAGGTAGTCACAGCCATTGTCTGTGTCCTTCAGCATGTGTGCATCTCTTCACCCCCTACACAACTGAAGAGGCATCCTGTGCACGGGGAGAATAGGCTGTGGAGGACGACCGGGAGCATTAAATGGGAATGTGCATATGGGTACCTTAGTAAACTAATAAATAGGGCTGGAGAGATGGCTCAGTGGTTAAGAGCACTGGCTGTTCTTCCCGAGTTCAATTCCCAGCAACCACATGGTGGCTCACAACCATCTGTAATGAGATCTGATGCCCTCTTCTGTGTGTCTGAATATAGCAACTGTGTACTTGCATACATAAAATAAACAAATCTTAAAAAATAAACTGATATATATATAATCATTATGTGTATAATTATAATTATAACATACATATAGATACACACATATATATTAAGCTAAGATGTGTGTGTGTGTGTGTGTGTGTGTGTGTGTGTGTAAATGACTAAGAGGAGGCCAAAGCCTGTTTGTATGTTCTTCTTATACCTCCTGGTGCATAATACAGGGTGAGCAGAGTAGGCACTCAGGAAATGTGTATTGAACCAGTGAGAATTGATTGCTGTGTATCTACAAATGAGATGTGGCTCCACTCTGTGTTCCACAAGTTAGTTACAAGGTTGATCAGTTAACTCCAACCTTCAGGAGCACCATTCACCTCTACTCTGCACCCATGGCATTCTTGACTTCAGTCTCAAGCTGTCAGCTGGTAGCTATTCAGATCATAAGTATTTGCTACCCTCTGTCTGTTTGGGAGCCCATAGGACTCAAAGCAATAATCTAGCTGCAAGGGAGCCTTTGAGAGAGATCTGTATGTAGAGACCATGCTTGGTCAGCTTATTGCTGTAGTTTTGTGAGTAAATGTGAGTGTGGCTTTTAAATCAGATACTCAGATACAAAGTCAGCTAGGCAACCCATTCTTAACCCAAATGATGGAGCTGCACTACTGTACAGTGAATCCTTCAGCTTCTAGATGTCTCTAGAGAGTTGGTTAACTTCTTTACTAGTGCCGTGTAGAGGCATGAGTCCTGGGGGAGGACAGCTGGGGTGAGGGGTAGCATCAATATACAATGTAGAGCTGAGGAAATGACTCAGTGGATGAATTTTATATACAAACATGAGCATTTGAATTGAAATCCTAAGCAACCAGAGTTTTAAAAAAAGAAGAGCTCAGTGGTGATGATGGTGGTGGCGATGGTGGTGGTGGTGGTGATGGTGGTGGTGGCGGTGGTGGTGGTGATGGTGGTGGTGGTGATGGTGGTGCACACCTTTAACTCCAGCACTTGGGAGGCAGAGGCAGGCAGATTTCTGAGTGTACAGATTGAATTCCAGGACACTCAGGGCTACAAAGAGAAACCCTGCTGTGGGGGAAGGGGTGCAGGGTAAACCAGGCATGGCTAAATATTCATGCAACCCCAGCACTGGGTGTCAGAGACAAGTGAATCCCAGGACTTCACTAGACTGCCAACCTAGCTGAAAACAGCAAGCTCCAGGTTCAGTGAGAGACCTTGTCTCAAAAGAATAAGGTAGAAATGAATGAAGGTAGGAATGAGACCTCTGGTCTCTTCATTTACACCCAGAGACGTGTACACCTACACATGCATATACATCATACATGCAATGAGGCAGTGGCTTCAGTGGGCTGGAGAGTAGCTGAAGGGAGTGCCAGCATCTGGAGGCTATTCTCTCTGTAAACTGAGACACTGAAAGGCTTAGGAACTCCCTGGTGAAGGACCCCACAGATTGACAGAGGGCTGATCAAGAAAATAATCTATGATAGATAACAGAACGCCTCCACCCACACAAGGTCTGCCTCACTGAAGTAACAGGGAGGTTAGAGATATGCATTGGCCAAGAGAACCTGGTAGGAAACAAACCCTAACTAAGCCATACCTGGCTGATACTGTACACAGGAGGCATCGAGCTATCCAGCCCCAAACCTGGGTTACTCCAGGCAGCACTGAAGGCAGCGTATGTCCTCAAAGAAAAGTGAAGAGTCAGTTGTTGGGCCTGGGTATCCATGCTCACAGTCCAGGATGGGAGAGAACCTGTTTGTGGAAAGTGATTAGAGCTGGGTTGTTCTGGTCCTGTAGGTCACAGGTGAATGGGAGTGAGATGTGGGAGAAGGGATTCTTACTGACTCACCACTCTGGCGGGGACATTCAATATGGCTGCTGTTTTCAAAAGAAAACTGAGAAACACAAGCACAGTAGGTCAGCAGGATTCAGTCCCATCCCTCCTCCCATTGTCAGCCCCCTGCCTATGGTTGTACCTTAAAGCAGAGCTGGGGGTGCAAGTCCACATTCTCCATAATATACCACTGTTGGGGAGAAGGGAGTTAGTCAGGGAGAAAGGTCCCTGGGCCCCCGACCCTGCCCAAGTCAGCCTTGGAGGGAGGTGGCTGCCCTTACTCCTTCTGACTCCTGTGCTGTGGCATTGGGAAGGGTTTTGCAGGGTGTGACTGGGTCCTGCCTCCAGCAGAGGGAGGCCTCGAGTTTCAGTGGGCAGCGGAGTGTCAGAGCCATGACCATCTGATTGTGCTGGCTGTAGTCAGTGAAGTGTATTGACTTCCAGAAGTCCGAGCCATCTGGGAGGTGACAGGTCCAAGGATGAGGCCACAGCCCAGTTGTAGCTCCATCTCCCCACCCTGACTCCAGGGCACCAGAAGAAATTACCAAAGTTCCAGGGTACCTCCGCTCACAGGTGCTCAGCAGCTGAGCATGCCCTACTCTCCCTACCCACCTTTCTATCCAGCCTTCGTGCCTTTGCCTTTCCATCCCGGGTCTCCACACTGTACTCAAAACACCCCATACTCAAAATCTGTGCAGGCTCCTCCCAGAATCTAAACATGCCTTCTTCCCTGACTTCTTTCTAAAGCCTGTCCATTTCCTGAGCCCAGCACCTCTGACACCCTCTCTGCTCACACCAGGTGTCTCCTTTCCTGAGGCTTTGAATTACTTGTATCTGAGCGCTCTTTCTCTCCTGAGGTCGGCGCTGTGTACACAGCACTCTAGACAAAACCAGCCACTTTCCTGTGACGTAGTTCCTTCTAGCCTCATCAACAGTTTGGGATTTTATTGATAAAGGAAAGGGGGGTGGTGTGTGGGGATAATTCACAGGCAGAGCTGGGAGGTGACCCTAGGTCTCTAGTTAGTCCTTTTACACACCACGCCCTGGGCGACCCTCCTCCATTCATGATGTTCAGCACTTAGGGAGCCCATCTGCAGATTGACACACCACACACACACACACAGACAGAGAGAGAGAGAGAGAGAGAGAGAGAGAGAGAGAGAGAGAGAGAGAGAGAGAGAGAAGGAAGAGATCAATACAACACTCACAAGCTTCAGGCCGGCTCTGGAAGGGACACTTTTTGTGCCTCACAGTGTCCTCTTGCAGGTAGGAGGCCTGGGAAAATGAAGCATAGAGATTGTCACGGAAATGGCTTTTCCAACATCATTACTTCTGGCTCTAGCTCACTACTACTGTAAAGTACCCTCAGCCTTAGGACACTAATCAGGGAGCCCTGTGGAGTAAGGGAAAAGGTTAGGGCTCAAGATCCTAGAAAAGAGCAGCCAATAAGGCAGTCTCTGGTCTCCAAAGAGAACTATTCCAGGCAACAAAGAACTAGAACTCCTGCAGACCACATCCCTCAACTTTGGGCTTCCTGACCCCCATTCTAGGCTTTCTCACAGTACCCAGTGCCCTGTGTTTCTCCTCATTCTGGACTCCCTGAGAGTCCACCTGCTGTTGTCTCTGGAAGTTTCTTGTCTCCCTAGGTCTCTATCCTTTTTTCAGGACTACCCTTCCTCCAATAATGTCCAAAACATTTGGGGGGGTGGATGTTTGTTTTGACTGCATAATTAACAGATAAAAAAGTAGATGCAAAAAAGTATTGTTTATGTGCATAAACTAAAAAGAACATTAAGATATTTTGAAGTATCTCAACCCCTTTGTATTATTTGGTGAAATATGGTCTCTTTCCTCTCTTTCCCTGTCTTACACACACACACACACACACACACACACACACACACACACACACCACATTTGTTTTTGGTACTTAACTTAGATTATTATCACATAGAACCAGGTTCTATAAGCTCTGAGGTAAGAATTTCTGCAGGCATTTTATAATTTCTTCTTGATAAATAAGTCAAAATATTTATATAAGGATTACTAGTAAATTTGACGTTCAATGTGTCTTGTCATGTGAACTTTAAAAATTCCTCATGATTTCCAGAACAATATACAAACCTGCAGTAGTATTCCATTAATATTTATAGGTAATTTGGAAAGTAGTCAGGATATTGTGTCATGAGCAGTTAAAAAGTGGCTCAAATGTTCTCTTTTCCAGCATCAGTCTAGATTTGAAAAACTCTAACAAGTGCACCACTGGTGGAGTACTTATGGTTAGGGTAATTGATACCAACACACTTAACACTCTCGAAACAAAGGTATATAAAACCTGAAACTAGTTCTTTTACTTGTATAAATAATCTGTGTGATGTACTTTTAAAATTATTTTTAATTATCTTTTTTTAATTGGATATCTTTTATTTACATTTCAAATGTTATCCCCTTTCCCAGTTTCCCCTCCATACCCCCATCCCAATCCCCCCTCCCTGCTTCTATGAGGGTGTTCACCCACCCACTCCTTCCTACTACCTTCGAACATCGGCGGCTCACAGCCAAGCCAGCACCCGTTTCCTAAGCATCCCTGGTTCTTTTGGAGTTTCTCTTTAGTGCTGTAGGGTTTGTATTTCTCCATCCATCCCTAGTCCTTTATACACTGATTTACTGGAGATGTGGGTAGGCAAGGAGCCATGGTTAGCCCAAATTCCCTTATTCTCACCTCTATGCACATGCAGGGCAGAAGAAATTCATAAGGCAGGTCTACAGTGTGGCCCCCAGACACAATCTTCTGTTCATAAAAACCACAAAGGAAGAGAAACAGAGACACCTAAGATAACGCATGGATATTGTAGACAAAGTAGGAGGACGCTAAGACCTCAGACCTTATTTCCCTACTATATAAAACTTCCTTCTTCTTCTCATAGGCTCTTGGTTCTATACGCTAGCCATTTGCTTGAGGTATTCTATGAGGAGTAGGAATAGGGAAGTATGGATTGTAGTCTGTGTGCAGATGAAGTCAGTGAAATCTTAATTAGTCAGATAGACCAGAGCCTGTGATTGGGCAGTGGAAAAAGAAGGTGGGGCTGAAAGTTTTAAAGAGGAGACAGAGAGACAGAGGAGAGAGACAGACTGGAGACAAGATGGAACCTAAAGGAGAGGAAGATGAACCAGAACCACATGGTCCTGGGAGCCATAAGTAACTAGGGATTTCTTAGATAGACAATTAAATAAAATAGGGCACATCTGTTCAAGCCAGCTGTGCATCTTGTTATCTCTATCAGTTGAGTTTTCAGTTCTCTGTGTGGGCATTTTGGGGGTTGAAGATTTACTGCTATAAATCTGGCTGGTAAATTATAAGCCTCTGGAGTTTTCATTATAAGGAGCTAGGGGTTTAGAGCCAGTGGCCACCAGTCTTGACAGACTAGCCGCAGGGAAAGGATAGCTTGGGAAAAGAAAGCAGTTCAGCAGCAGGCTAACCTCTGGAACCTGGGAAGGCCTCGGCTTGCAGCTCCCAATGGAGGAGGGGAGACCGGGTTGCCAGTGAGTAGCTGGCTTTTAGCATAGATTTTTTTTTTTAATGATTTCATGCTACAGGGAAGGGAATACATAGTTCTTGAGTTCGTTATATGCTTGCCATGTAGGATGTTAGAAGCATCAACTCTACCAGAGGCTAGCATCAGCGTGAAGTTAGAAGGTATAGCCATTGTAGACATGAAGAGATCTGAAGGACCCCAGAGCACAGCTTCCGTCTTCACCCATGATGCCTAGCTATGCAAAGTGGCACCTGTGGTGTCTGCAGGTACAAGTGGGCAGCTAGGACCTGGCCGGGGAGATTAGGGGGATATAGTTTTCTGAGGGTTAGACAAAAGGTACGAGAGAAGAGTGCCAAGACACATGTGAGCATTCTGTCAAATCATCAGAGGAACAACCTCTTGAGGAAGCAAAGCGTTTGTTGTGGTTTTTCTTAAGGCAGGGGCTTATGTACCCCATGCTGACCTCAGACTCATTATATCTCCAAGCATAACCTTGAATTCCTGATCCTCCTACAGAATTTGTACAATGCTAGAGATCATGCATGGTTGGCAAGCACTCTACCAACTGGGCAACCCTAGCAAAGGGTCTCTGAGTGTTCTCTCCCTGGGAGTGTATACCATATTCATTTGTCTATGGTCTCTTCTCTCAAATAACCTAGCCCACACCTTTTCTGTCTAGTCAAGGTCTTAACACTATATACCTCATTTTATAAGTTCTGAGCAATTACTTTCTCTGTCCAGGCATTAGTCTCCTCCATATATCTATTCAGGAATTGTGCAGTCTGTCTCCTTATGGGGCGGGGCACTAGATACCTGGGTATCAAAAGGACTGCCCATGTCTTCACATTCCAGTGCCCACTGGTAGCAAAGGCGCACACTGGCCTCTGGGCCTGGAGGAACAGCCACCCGAACAGCCTGTATCTCAGGCAGTAAATCAAAGGAGAATTCAGGTCCTAGGGAGAAGGAAGACTTGGTGACCTGGTTCAGGCAAGGCTGACACCATCTCCAGTCACCATCATGCCTACCTCCACGCTTTTGTGAAGCTGCTCCAGGGAGATGCTCTATTCCTTCTGCAGTTGAAGGCTGGGTCCTTTTGGTGCGTAGGCCTCTGTGGGAGATGGCTGGGAAGGGCGTAGAAATTCGATGGCTTTCCTGAGACAGGGAAGGGCTGCCTAGCAGCTTCCTCTGCAAGCAGAGAACAAAATGGTGTTAAGCCAGGAGCCAGGAAGTCTGACTTCTAGTTCTGTCTTGGAACTTGAGAGACCACAGGCAAATTGCTCAAGTTCTTTTGGCCTCAGTGTCCCGTGCTGTGTAATGTTTTCATTTTCAAACTGCCTTTTGTAGCTGGCAAACCAAGTCAGGGGCAAAAAAGAGAGGAAGCACAGGGTAGAGCAATAAGCTACAGGGTACCTGGAAGGATGCTGGCATCCTGTGCCTCTGATAGACTTCAAATTTATGAGGACTTTTAGATTTCCTCACCAAGAGAGGGGACCAGCCCCACTGGAGGCCTGCAGGAGGGAGACAAACTTCTTATCTGGGTATTCATGGCCTCTGTCCTACCGGAGACTTGATCCAATATTGGATAGAGAGTCATTATAAATCAAGGAGTGCAATGATGTGAAGCTTCTTTGGTGGCAAAGGTTATGATTCAGTGAAAAAGTATTAAGGCTCAGAAAACACAGAAGAAAGGGTAGAGAGAATATAAGAGCCAGAAGTCTTCTAGACACACCATGGCAGTTGTGCACAAGATCTGTGTGAGGTCAAGCCAGCAAGATCAGTCAATGCCCGGTAGACAGCCCCGCTGACTGGATTCTGTGAACAATGAGCAAATAGAGCAAGGCTCGGTTTGATGCTCATATCAGGAGGCGAGACAGGCAGAGCTCTTGAATTTGAGGCCAGCCTGGTCTACTTTACAAGTTCCAGGGAAGTCAGGACTATACAGTAAGCCTCCGTCTCAAAAAGTGGACAGATATAAGTAAGCAGTTCAGAACACTTCCTGTTCTTAGAGGATCCAGAATTGGTTCCTAGCACCCACATCGTGGCTCACAACCATCTGTAACTCCAGTGCCGGGGGTTCTGATGCTGCTATGGGCACTACATGAATGGAATATGTACACACACACACACACACACACACACACACACACACACACATATATATATATACACACATATACACACAAGAAGACATTCCTGCACAAAACATACATATATATTAATATGAAACAGGGATGTTTTGGGAGTTTTTCAGGGGAAGTGGGAGAGAGGAATTGTAGGCGGTTTTGATAAAGATAGATTGTATGCATGTATGAGATTTTAAATAATAAATAAAAGGTATTTTATTTCTTTTTAAATTTTTAGGTTTATTTATTTTATTTTACATGTTATGAATGTTTTTGCTTGCACATGTGTATGTGTACCATGTGCTTGCCTGGTGTCTACTGGGATCAGAAGAAGACATTGGACTCCCTGGACCTATAGAGTTAGAGATAAGCCACCATGTAAGTGTTGGGAATCAAATCTACATCCACTGGAAGAGCACAAGTGCTTATAACAATTGAGCCATCTTTCCAGCCCCAACAAGACATTTTAAACAAACAAAACAATTTAAAAAGTCCTAAGCTAAGAAAAAAGATACACACACACACCCCACAACGGTAGGTATTCATTGTAGCATGATTCTTTTCCTTGACAGGGTTTCTCTGTGTAACTCTGGCTGCTCTGGAACTCACTCTACAGACCAGGTTAACCTTGAACTCAGAGATCCTCCTGCCTCTGGTTCATGAGTGTTGGGATTAAAGGTGTGTACCACCATTGCCTGACTGTGATTTATTTATTTATTTATTTATTTATCTATCTCTTTCTTTCTCTCTTTCCTTTTTTGAGACAGGATTTCTCAGTGTAACCAGCCTTGGCTGTTGTGGATTCACGTTGTAGACTAGGCTAGCCTCAAACTCACACAGATTAGCTCACTCCTCTCTCTCAAGTGCTGGGATTAAAGGCATGGTAGCATCATTTCTAAATGATAAAATTTTTTCAACTAACGTTTTGTGATTTTATGTCTAATTATGAACGTGTGTGTGTGTGTGTGTGTGTGTGTGTGTGTGTGTGTGTGTAGGTAGGTGCGAATGAGTTCAGGTGCTTGAAGAGTCAGAAACATCGGGTTCCCTGGAGGTGGAGCTGTGAACTGCCTGGGATGGGTGCTGGGAACTGAACTCAAGTTTGCTGCAAGAGCATCACGTGCTCTGAATCACTGAGCCATCTCTCTATCCCCCTAATAACCGCTGGTGTTAAAGTGTGTGTTCAGTGTGTACCAAGTAAGGCAATGAAACAGCAGAGTAACATGATTTTGCCGATGTAAAGTAACAACAGCAGGTCCATAGAGCGCACACTTTTAGGGATCGGTACCCTTTGTGGAGATGGCACCTCCACAATGATACAGTTGCCTTTAAGTGTTTGTTGTGAGGTGCTATTTTAGGATGCTCTAAGTCACTGTTGAGGTTAACAAGACAAAAACCTGTTCCTATATGACAACTGACACTGTCTCAGCCAGGTACTGACCCTCCAACTCTCCCCAGTTCATACCTCCACTGAGAATGGCTCAAAGCTGCTTCTCCTACCTGCAGACCGTGACACCAGACACAGGCACAAACAGCAGGACCAGTGCCAAGGCTCTGTGGCTAGGAGAGTAGGGCAGGGGCTTTGAGCAGAACTTCCTGTGCCAGAGAAAGGAAGGTCAGCACAGAGACACGGCTGTGAGCCTATCGCTCAGGAGGCTGAGACAGGAAGAGTAGAGGATGGAGGCTTTGGTCCCAACACAGAAACAAGGAGAGGAGCAGTGGGGTCTCAGGAGGGCCGCCTACTTCCTCCCAAACAGATTGAGGGCCGAGCTTTGTCATTCGAATAGGATCTTGAGAAAGTTATTAGACCCAGGGGCCAGACGGCTCATTCATCGAGTGGACTGGTCTTAAGTATCATATGCATGGGGAAAAGCTTGGTAGAGTTGAATGTACATAGAGTATAAGAGTACTGCCCCTGATAGAGTGAAGAGCCACCTGTGTGGAGTGCCTGGAGATTAGCCATTGTTGCTCATTGTATCCTCCCCATGGCTGGAAGCAACATGGCCCCTCTAGTCATTTCTCCTCCACTCTGGTGCTCAGAAGCCAAGGTCAGATGGCAGAGTTTAGAACTCTGCCTAAGCATTTATAGAATCTGAGGAATCTAGACTAGTCCTCCACTTTCTTACTGATATCAGACTACTCCCTGGGTTGTAACCAAAACTGCCAAAGATGGCTTACTGGGTCCTGAATCACAGGGGAGCACTGGGAAGAGGAGCAGGATAGAAAGTAAGACTTACCAGCAAAATGCTTATCCTGAAGATACAGGGCCCAGAAGGGAAAGAGAGAGGCATCATTAGAAGGTGCATTCTCCCTGAACTCTGCAACAAATTATTCATTCTGAGACCCTCAGCTCTCGGTCCATCCACTCAGCTGTTCTCTGGGTTATACCCTGCCAAGGACCTCAGCTCACCAGAACCTTAGCAATCCCTTCAAGACCACATAGAAGGCACACTGAGGATGCCATTAGGGCACAGGGTTTCAGAGGTAGGAAAGGGCAGGCAGGAGAAAGAGAGGTTCTAGTCTGTGCCAAGCAAGTGCCCCTTCACCTAGCAGCAGGACCTTACCACTCGGAAGGCCAGTAGACAGTGGCTGATCCAACGTGGCATACAGGGGCAGGCAGCCTGGGCAGACACAGTGAGGCTGATCAGCAGTAGGGGGAGAGACAGGAGCAAGGCTGCCAGTCTGGGGCTCCCCATGAGCTTCTATAGGATCAGGGAGCAGAGACCATGGCTTTTCTGTCTGTAAGAGGCCAGCAGGGCCTGGCCCTGGAGCTGTGAGAAGCACACGGTACCAGCAGGCGCTCTCACCTAACCCTGCCCTAGATCCACCCTGCCCCGAAGCTCCTCCTTGAACCTAACCAGCAGGCTTGGTCACATTCCTTTTCCTGGGCCAGGGCGCTGAAGAACGCTTGCTTGTTCTGTAGAAAGCCTTACTGCCCTCAAGTCACAGGAGGCTCTTGGTGTGGTAGAGTTAACAGGAAAGGAACCTGTACCTTGTTATGGAGGTGCGCCCATTTCTTAACCCCTCCTACCCCTCAAATACTGCAGATCTGACATACATATTAGTATACTTTGCCACAGACAGTTCCACATCTTTCACTTTGAGAAATGAACAGCTACTGTCTATCTGTGTACACTGAATGCTGAAGATAAAGAAGTGTTTGGTGCATCATTTGTTGAAGTCAAAAATGAGTAAACGTTATAAAACACAAATAAGCCCCCTGCATCCCCCAGATGTACTCAGGATCCCCACCTGACCCAGCCTTCTCTCTGTGCCCACTAGCCCTTTCCAGCTGTTCTTGACTCCAGGTCAAAGTGGTCTCTAGCTTTGAGGACCAACTAAATGATATGGCTTGTTCAGGAAGCCCAGGAGCTGACAGCTGAGCTCTGGAGCAGAGGGAGCAGCCCCACTCACTGACCTGGTTTCCTGTGGTTTCCGGTGCAGGAAAAAAGCTGACAAGGCTCCAGGCTTTGTGGGGACCCTCCCCATCATCTTATGGCTTCCTCTCACTCAAGGAGCACTTGAGCTGCATCAGCCGTCTCCTTGGCAACAGCCACGATGGAAGGAAAGTTCAGGGCATGTCCACTGGTATCTCTCTCTCTCTCTCTCTCTCTCTCTCTCTCTCTCTCTCTCTCTCTCTCTCTCTCTCTCTCTCTCTCTCTGTGTGTGTGTGTGTGTGTGTGTGTGTATGTGAAGGCCAGAGGCTGACACCAGGGTGTCTTCCTGATTGGTGTCCAACTTGTTTTGAGAGAGGACCTGTCACTGAACCTGCAGTTGCGGTTACAGCTAGGCTGGTGAGCTGCAAGCTCCTGGAATCCACCTGTCTCCTCTACTCAGTGCTGGAGCTACAGGTCCATTCTGCCAGGGCCTGGGGATCAGAACTCAGCTTTCCATGCTTGTGCAGCAAGCACTTTACACCCTGAACCTTCTCACCAGCCCCATGATTATTGCTGTCAAGACAGGGTTTCAAGCTGGAGAGATGGCTTAGTGGTTAAGAGCACTGACTGTTCTTCTACAGGTCCTGAGTTCAAATCCCAGCAACCACATGGTGGCTCACAACCATCTGTAATGGGATCTGATGCCCTCTTCTGTTGTGTCTGAAGACAGCTACAGTGTACTTATATATAATAAATTAATTGATTTTTAAAAAGACAGGGTTTCATGTATCCTAAGCTGACCTCCAATTCTCTATGTATCCCAAAGATGTCCTTATACACCACATCCTCCTTCCTCCACTTCCCCAAGTGCTGAGATTACTGGGTGAAGCCCTGTACGCAGTTTCTTCAGTGCCACAGACTGAATTCAGGATTTAAAGCTAAGCAAGCACTCTACCAACAAAGCTTTCTCCCAGCTCCAACATTCTGTCTCTGAGACACAGTCTGGGCTACCATAACCAAGGCCTTCTTTTGGCAGTCTTAAATCTATTGGCTCATATCTGCAGTTTCCAATCTACCTGTTACCCTAAAAGTCTCCTCTTGCTTTTGCATTCTTTAAGACATAAAGCCTGCAGGGAGGGTAGTAAGATGAGAAGGCACGTAGAGGTAAGATGGAGGCATCTTTACCTGAGCTGGATCCCCAGGACTCACACGGTAGAAGAGAACCAACTCCTGTGAGTGTCCTTTGCATTTTAAAAATTTCATTTACTAGGGACTGGGGCAGGTGGTTCAGCTGGTAGACTGCTTGACTAACATGCACTGGAGTCCTTGATTTGTACTTGCAGGGAGGTAAAGTTCAAGGTCAGTCTCAGTTACAGAGCATAGTAGACCAACCTTAGATACATGAAACCCTATAAAAGGAAGGGGTGCAATTAACTAGCAGAGGTTTTAATTAAATTTTTGAATTAAAAAATACATATATGTGAGCATTTTGTCTGCATGTATATATGGGCACTTTGTGTGTGTGGTGCCTGTAGAGGTCAGAAGAGGGTGTCAGATCCATTGTGAGCCATCATATAGATGCTGGAACAGAACCCGGGTTGTCTGCAAGATCAAGTGCACTTATCCACAGGTCGAAACTCTCCAGAGAGTGGCTCTGGCCTGTAGTCCCAGGTACTTGAGAAGCTAAGGCAAAGGGATCACATATTGAATGCTTGCCTGATCCAAAGCGAGTTCAAGACCAATCTGGGCAACTTAATGAGACTCTTATCTCAAAGTAAGTGTGTGTGTGTGTGTGTGTGTGTGTGTGTGTGTGTGTAAATTAAATAAAAAGAGACCATTGGGTGGTGGTGGCACATGCTTTTAGTCCCATCACTTGAGAGGCAAAAGCAGGCAAATCTCTAAGTTTAAGGCCACCCTGGCCTACAGAGTGAGTTTCAGGACAGCCAGGGGTACACAAAGAAATCCTGTCTCAACAAACAAACAAGCAAACAAAGAGGCCATGAGTTTAAGAAAAGGGGGGGACTGGAGAGATGACTCAGTGGTTAAAAGCACTAACTGTTCTTCCAGAGGTCCTGAGTTCAATTCCCAGCAACCACATGGTGGCTCACAACCATCTGTAGTGAAATCCAATGTCCTCTTCTTGTGTGTCTGAAGACAGCAACAGTGTACTCATATACATAAAATAAATAATCTTTAAAAAAAGAAAAGAGGGAGGTATAGTGGAGGAGTTGGAGAGAAGAAAGCAAGGAAGGATAACTACAATTACAATTTCAAAACATTATTATTTTGTATTTGTTTTTGTTTTTCAAGACAATCTTCCTATGCAGGCTGGCTTTAGTGGAACTCACTATGTAGATCAGGCTGGCCTCAGACTCACAGAGATCTACCTGCTTCTGCCTCCTGAGTGCTGGGATTAAAGGTGTGAGCCACTACTCCCAACTATAAAATGGTATTTTTGAAAGGAAGTAAAAAGAAGGCTGCATACAACTTCAGTAGCAAAGCACTTGCTTAGTATATGCAAGGCCCTGGGTTCAATCCTAGTGCTTAAAAAAGAGGAGAGATTCTCTTCTGTTCTTCTCCATTGCTTAGCAATGACTGTCAGGAAGCAGATGTGCCACAGCTAAATGAACATCAATTATGAATCATTTCATCTAAGTAGCTTATCTGCTTCCAGTTCACAGACAAACCGCAGTATTTGATCCCTCTAAACACCTGTGAGGCTGATAAATGAGAATAATTTGTTTAATTTCATAAAGAGAGAAATAAGGAAGCAGAAGGGAAAGTAATTTGGTCAAGGTCAAAGTCTGTAGCCCAGGAAGCTGCACTTGTGCAGGGCCCTCGCCTGTGGTCTCTCGGCCTCCCCTTCCTCTTTGAACCAGCAGGGTCTCTGCTGACAGAGGACTTATGCAGAGCCAACCTCTGCAGCCACGTCAATAAGAGCTGGAGAGCAGAAGAGGTGGTCGTGCAGCTAGGCACAGTGCCGAAGGCTCTCCTGCAGTTCCTGTACACACAAGACTTTTTAACTTTTAAGGTCCACTTTTCCAAAACTGGTTTTTAAATTTATGTTCGTCCTATGTGCATTGGTGTCTTGTCTGCATGTATGTCTGTGTGAGGGCATCAGGCCTCTGGAAGTGGAATTACAGACAGTTGTGAGCTGTCATGTGAGGGATCCCTTTGCACGAGTCAGTGCTCTTAACTGCGGAGCGCTCTCTCCAGCCCCGAGGCTCTTTTTATTTTTTTTAAGTATATGAATGTTTTACCTACATTGTTTATGTGCATCGTGTCTGTGTTTGGTGTCCTTCGATATCAAACGGAGACATCAGATTGCCTGGAACTGGTGTCACAGATGGTTGTGAGCCACCATGCGGGTGCTAGGAATCAAACCCTGGTCTTTTTTTTTTTTTTTAAAACAACTTTACTTTTAAAATCAGAGATAAATGTACAGATTTTTAAAGCATTTTTGCATAAAACTATATGAATATATTTGTCAGTACTTGATTTTTTTAAAGGTTTGATAGTATGCATTGAAATCTTACTAGTTACAATGAGCATAAAGTACATGTAAAACAAAACATAACATGAAAAAAGTCAAAGTTTTCTTGTTGTGTAAAGATTAAACATAATGATTTTTAAATACCAAGAGTTGCCACAAGGCTACATTCTTAGCTTTTGAATTATTAATGATTTAAAGTCTAGGTGTACCACGCTCTGAGAGAGTGTTATAAGCTTTTTTTTTCTAAGGACTGAGGCCCACTTTTTGGCCATTTTTTTTTTTTTTTTTTTTTTTTTTTTTTTTGAGCTTCATATGGTCTGTGAGTTGTTTCTTGGGTATTCAGAGCTTTCTGGGGCTAGTATCCAATTATCAGTGACTTTGTTTTATGTTATTATGTCTGTTCTTTTGTAACTGGGTTACCTCACTCAGGATGTATTCTCTAGATCCATCCATTTGCCTAGGAATTTTGTAAAGTCATTGTTTCTAATAGCTGAGTAGTACTCTGTTGGGTAAATGTACCACAATTTTCGTATCCATTCATCTACTGAAGGACATCTGGGTTCTTTCCAGCTTCTGGCTATTATAAATAAGGCTGCTATGAACACGGTGGAGCATGTGTCCTTGATATATGTTGGAGCATCTTTGGGATATATGCCCAGAAGTGGAATAACTGGGTCTTCAGGTAGTACTATGTCCAACTTTCCGAGGGACCGCCAGGCTGATTCCCAGAGTAAACCCTGGTCTTCTGCAAGAGAAACAAATGCTCTTTTGCACAGAGCCATCTCTCCAGCCCTACTATGTGTTCCTTGTGCTTGCCTGTGAGCTCTAGTCCAGAGCACTCATCCTTCTTGGCTCCCAAAGCTTCTGACCTGACTTTCGTTTTTGGTTTGACAAGTACATCTCTTCATTTATTTTTTATTCTTTTCTATACATTTTTCTATATTATTATTTTATATATTAATATAATATATATATATATTATTTCTATACCACAGTTTCCTCTTCCTCTGCTCCTCCCAGTCATGCCTCACCTCCCACTTTCCCATATTCACTCCTCCTCCATTTCCCTTCAAAAACCAACATGGCATAATTTTGTATGGTGCTTTCTATAAGCTTGTGGTTTTCTTCCCAGCCCCAAGCTCATGGAATAAGGACTCTGAGACTTAAATATATTTACAAATGTCTAGGCCATATAGCTAGGCTCATTTCCTGACTAGCTCATAACTCAATATCCTGTTTATTCTGGTCTAAGTTCTGCCACATGGCTGGCCACCTCTGCTCAGCTTTCATGCACTGTCCCCCTTGGAGTCCCGAGGTGAACCTCCTGAACCTTTCTCTATCCCAGAATTCCTCTCTCTGTACCAGAACTTCCACCTCCCCATTTCTTGCCTAAGCTAATAGGCCAACAGCATTTTTATCAACGGGTGAAACATCCACACATTGCACAAAAGACTCCCTCTACAGCATAACAAGTTATGATAAGAATAGGTACAAACCCTCATATCAAACCTGGACAAGGCAACTCAGAAGGAAGAAAAAGGTCTCAAGAGCAGGTAAAGAGTCAGAGACACCTCCTCTCCCACTGTTAGGAGTCCTACAAGAACACCAAGCTACACAACCATAAAGTATACACAGAGGACCTAGCTAAGACCCACAAAGTCCATTATTGTCATTTCAGTTGCCATGAACCCCTATGATCCCTGCTTAGTTGACTATGTGGGCCATCATCTTATGGTGTCCTTAACCCCTCTGGTTCCCATGATCCTTCCTCCCCTCTTCTGTGGTGTTCCCCTGGCTCCTAGTGTTTGTCTGTGGGTCTCTGCATCTGCACCCATCAGCTGCTGGGTGACACCTCTCTGATGACTCTTGGGATAGATGTGGATCTATGAGTGTAGCAGAACATCATTAGGAATCATTTCATTGACTTTTTCCCAGTCCTGTTTGGTTCTATCCTGGATCTCGGGACTGCCCAGCCTCTGGTCCATAGAAATACAGGCAGTGTCCGGCGTGGGCTTCTTCTCATGGCATAGTGCTTAAGTTGGACCAACTTCTGTGCCGCCACTGCCCCAGCACACCTGGCAGGCAGGAGAGACAGAACTCACCGTGTCTCCTGTTTCTCCTACCAGAAAACATTACAGGAACCCAGAGGGCTTCTGGATCCCATCTTGCACAAAGTCCCAGATTTAACAATGTGATAAAGTTGGTTAAGTAAATATGTAAGGAAAGAAATTAGAAGGTGGAGCACAGTGGACTTGGGAGATGGAGCCAGGGGGACCAAGAGCTCAAGTTGTCATGGCTTCACAGTGAGTTTGAGGCCAGCCTGGGTTTTCAGGCCATGGAAAGGGAGATGGAGGGGAGAGAGGGGCAAGCAGCCAGACCAGGAAACAACGAAGAAACAGAAGAGAGTCTTATCACAGTGAGTGATGGGTGGGCACGGTTCAGGAAGAATTCAAACTTAGCAAGATGGAATTGGAGGCAACAGGGGTGAAAGCAGCAGGTTGTCAGCATAAAAGTTGTGTGCTCTTAGGTGTCTGAAGCAGCTGGCCAAGACTTCATGCTCTAATAACCTTTATTTGGGAACCAAGCCAGGGCCTCAGGAAGTTCTGGCAAGCCCTGAAGCATGCATGCTTGACGAGAGTATACTGAGGTTGGAGGTGGGTAGCCATTTTTGTCAGTCTTTCCTATGCATGGACTTGGATGGGCCATGAGTAGCAGCTACAGAATCTTCCTATAATGGCGGTTTCCTAAGGTCTGCGGGCTCTGGACCTGCTGTCGGGGCACTGGCCAGGATTATGTGAATCAAGAATGTGAAGTATCCCTTCTGTTCTTTCAGAAGGAATCAATGTCCAGCATGCTAAGAAATCATTCTTAACTAGACATGGTGATAAATACCTACATGGCATTTCAGAGACAGAGGCAGGACGATTCTATAAAGAGACCATGTCAGAAGGAAGGGCAGAAAAGGAGGGGAGAGAAAAAAGGAAGGAAAGAGAATTCACTCCTAAAACAGGTAGACACTCCCAATTAGAGAGGCAAGCACAGCACTGTTCATCAAGGAAAGACATCTTGATATGTAAACCTCTATGCTCTGGGTAATTCATTCACATTTCTTTCAGCCTCACAGCCACAGGAGAGTCCACAATACCCATGCATCTCATCAAAAAACAGGCTCAGCTGGGTGTGGAAACAGTCACAATCCCAGCACGACAGAAGCCGGAGGAGTGCTGAGTTTAAGGACACTGAGCTACAGTGTGTCACATGGAAGGAGAAGGTAAGAATGTGGCCCAGTTGATAGAGCACTTGCCTAATAAGTATGAAGCTGGACTTGGTTCCTAGGATGGTAATAAAATGTAATAAAACCAACAAAGATAGTAAAATTCTAGCTAGAATCTCAGCCTAATAATCATTGCTGGTAGCACATAAGCCATTCTTGGGTCTAGACCGTTTCTCAAGAGTCTCTCCAACTCCTACACTCTCCTGTCTTGCTTGTAAGGATTAGACAACCACCACTTTTGACACCCATATGGTGTTACTGAGTCCATAAAATGTCTTCACAAAGACCAGAGGGATGCTGCAGTGGTTAAGAGCACTGGCTGCGCTTTTAGAAGATTTGGGTTTAGCACCCAGCACCCACATGGTTGTTCTCGAACTCCAGCCAGCCTCAGGGGATTCAATGCCCTCTTCTGACTTTTTCAGGTACCAGGAACCCAAGTGATACACAAACATACATGCTGGCAAAACTCCTATGTATGGAAAAATACATTTTAAGAATTTAAAAACTTTTTAGAATGCCTTAATACTTCACCTATTGGAGCTTCAGAGCAGCCTGTGTGACAGGTGGCTGATTCTTTAACTCATACTTTAGCCAATCTTGTTTTTTGAGATAGGTTTTGATTATGTAGCTCAGGCTAACCAAACTCACAGTATTCCTCCTGCCTCAGCATTCCAAAGGTTGGGATTACAGACATGTGTCACCTAACCCAAACACCATTTTTTTTAACAAGAGGAGGCCTCGTTTGTGAACACCACAACCACGAGGCAGGAGAAAATTGATGGAAAAGGGCTAGAAAAGCATAAGCCCAGGCACAAAACTAACATAAACCCATGTTTCCATGACGGCTACTTTTAAATTGTTGACAAGTGTCATAATGGGTTTTCAAGGTATTCATAGACTGTAAATAAAACACCATTTTAATGACCAAAAGTAATTTTTAGCTCTTTGACTAATAATTTTCACCCCAGTTTTAACAAATGTTTGTGTCTCAGTTATTAGCAGTGTGCGCTGTGATTTAACTTAGAATGGCTTACAAATTAGGATGATAGTTGTACCCAGTGCTTGTGTTACCTGTTGATTCTAATCTAAGATTGTGTGGTGTTTTTCTTCACATAGTGACTCAACTGGGTTCTAGAGAAAGGATTTGCAAGAGTTGCACCCCAACTAGCAGTGGGAATTTGGAAGCGTGGAGCTGGTGTGGCAGTGACCCACAAGAGAACTTAAAGATGGGTGGTCACTGCATGAGGCTAGCCATGGAGGCGGTGAGACCGGGGCCAGAGGAGCTTTAGCTACATCTCCCCTCCGGAAACCTTAGAAAAAGGTGAAGGCAATGGGAAGGATGTAAAGCTTGAGGAGTCAACACCAGACTTACACTCAGCAGTAGGCAGGAGGCAGAACTTAGCTTTGAAATGATCAGAAGTACCCAAACGAGGTACCACGTTTATGTTATGCCTTTAGTCGTAACATTTGAGAGGCAGGCAGATATCCGAGTCCCAGGACAGCCAGGGTTATAAAGAAATTGTTTTGAGCCCCTGTGTTCCCCTACCTCCACCCACAAAGATCCATAGGCCATCTGTAGAAAGCTCTGCAGACCGTACACACATTTCTTGAACAAGAGCATTACAACCGTGGAGGCCAGATCCCTGCAGTTAGTACAGATGTACCATCCAAGCATAACAAGGGCCGAGTGCAAAGGGACATACAGCTACACTTCTAGGTGTGGCTGTTAACTTGGTGTCATTTGTGAATATCTCACACAATTAGGTGTTATGTTGACTGCACATCCCCCCCAAGACTGGAAGCTCCTTGCTGTTTTCCCCAAGGCCCAACTTGGCCAGCCTGTGGCATTTTTGGAAATGGAAGAAGCTTCAGGTGGGGTGAATGAAAGTTCTATCACTGGTAGAATGCAGTGGGGTCACATCTTTTCATTTAGTGGCTTCCACAGGGTGAGCAGCTTCTTCGCAAATGTCCCCAAGAAGTAGGTCAATGAACCATGGACAGAAAATAACAGAAAGAACCCAAATCCCTTTCTTCTTACTTTACCCTGTATTACCTGTCAGTTGGTGGAAACTAATATAGTCCCTACAAGCAGATTCTTGAAAATAATTTTGGATTCTATTATACAGTTCTATGCACATAAAGGACTAAAACTTTTACTTCCTATAATAGGCAGGCAAAGGCAGGAGTTTTTGAGTTTGAGCTCTGTCTGTTCTACACGGTGGGTACCAGGACAGCCAGAGCTACATTGTCTTATTTCCTGTGTATGAGTTTTCAGCCTGCAAGCTTGTCTCAATACCTCATGCCCATCAAGTATCTCTAGAGACCGGAAGAGGGCATCAAATCCCCTGGGATAGTAGTTACAAATGGTTTTGAGCCACCATGTGAGTGCTGGGAACCGAACTGGGTCCTCTGTAAGAGCAGCCAGTGCTCTTAACCCCTGAACCACATCCTCCCACATCTCTAGAGCCCTCACCTCAGGGCAGTTCTTACCTAAAAGCTAGAGGACTGCAGCTGACTTCGATCCTTACACCCTCGCTTCTCCACTGGCAGTCGCATATTCCTCAGGAAACATCCATTCTTTTTATAACATCTATTGCTTCTCAAACAATACAACTCTGAAAAATCAATCAAATCTCCAACACAAGGCACAGGACAGTCTTAACTTTATTGAGGTTCTTTTGATTTAAAATGGTTTACAGTAAACAGAACAGCCTATAGGGGAGCAACTTCCCAAATGTTGCCTGCCCGTGACCCAGACTGAAGTAGACTTTCAGTACTGATTATTCCAGATCTCTTCTAGTACTGGTGGTGAAGAGGGGTTGAGAGTAGGGAGGGAGTAATGACCAAGAGAAGGCAAGGATAAGGCTCAGTCTGGAAAATCCAAACTCTAGAGGACCTCAAGTTCAACCAGTTAAAGTGTTTCACAGTCATTGGTCACCCAGCTGTAGCAAGTCAAGAATAAATTAAGTACTACAGCTTTGCCACCTCAGCAGATGGTAACAGAACTCTAGGCCAAAATTGGAGCCTAGTGTGCATTAGGTGTCAACATCACAGATGCCACAGTCTATGGAGACTCTGAACAGACCCCTTTACGATGCTCAATGGGAGACCTAGGTTTCACACCTCAGAGCAGTTCATCAAGCAGGCTTCATTTACGTTTCTTCTCCTGTGTGCTGGTGAACCAAGAGTCTAAGAGTTTCTTGCTGTAGTACAGTTGCCAGGCATGAACTTGGACTGCCAGTACCAACACTAGGTACATGACGGAGACAGCAGAAAAGCCGAACAGGAAGCGATAGGCCTTGCCATGGCGGTAGAGTTGCTGTGCCGCAGGGAACATCTCCATGCTGCCATAAATGAGGGGAGCGATGGAGAAGAGCCCCATGCTGATCATGGAGAGCACCAGGTAGCTAATGTTATTTCGAGGGAAGGAGAGAAGGCCCAAGACAGAGGGCACAATGCTCAGCAAATATGGATATTCCCACTGATAGGGCATGGCCACCTGATCATGTGACAAGAGCCTCAGGTGTCCCACACTCATCTTGGCAACCAACAGCAGCCATATGACGAGATGCACGTAGATCAGCTTCTTGATTTCGTACTTGAGAGTCACACTGTAAGGCAGAGCAAAGGGACAGGCAAAATTCATTTAAAGTGCTATGACCACCAACTGTATTCCAGCCACACAGATAGAATGGGAATGACAGTCTCTGACAGAGGCTGGGTACAAGGGATGGAGAAGAAAGTAATTAGGAAATGAAGTATAAAGTTCAAGTAAAAACTTTTAAGCCCAAGATATCCTAGGGACTAGTCAATGTGGTAAAGGTGGGATGCTAGAGAAGGCGATCTATGTAGAGGAGAAAGCTATTTCAGCCCAGGTTCTAGATGAGTGGAGATGGGCATGCTATGCAGAGGCAAAAAAACATGCAGGCACAGAGGTGTAAGGATTTATGTATTTGTTTCAAGAAATCAAGAGGCAGACACAAGGGAGAGGCAGTAACAGGTAATTGCAAAGATTACTCATGTAGACTTCAAGACTGAAGAACAGCAGTGGCACCTGCCAGGCTGAGATTCCAAATTGGAGCCTGGCCTGGACCACACAAGACGCTATTTCACCAAGCCATGACAAATTCTGAGCTGTGGTTAAAGCCGATAGCCCTGTATCACAGAAACAAAGGTCGAGATGCCCTGGCTCCCCATATTTTTCCAGCTACAGTTGTCATGTGAAAGAAGCTTGTCTCTTAGTCTGAATTCCCTCAGGTCTCAACTGTATCCTTCCAGTCTCAAGAGCAAGGTGTCTCCTCTAGGCATGTACAAAAATGAGACCTTGGGTTTTGAGGTCCCCAATAGGAAGGGGCCAAAAGTTGAGAAAGAAGTGTCCAAAGAACTTGTCATCCTTCTGTACAAAAAGAGGTAAAGAACCAGCTGAAAAAGTCAATGGATTTAAGGAAAAAATAAATTCATCTTAGGAAATGGACAGTAAGGAAAAAAGGGGGAAATCGCTCTGGCATTCAAGCTCCTTCAAGGCAGGATCCAGTTTGGCTTTTCCTTTATAAAAAATGTATCACCATCAGAACAAAGAAATGAATTAGAAAATGTGATAAGTGCTCTCTTGGCCACTCTTGCCTCCTGGCTCTCTTGCTCTCCCAACCCTACCCCTCCTCTTCCCCTTCCCTCCCCCCCCCCCACATGCTCATGGCCAGCCTCTACTCCTCTAGTCCTCTCTCTCTCTCTTTCTGCCTCTACCACCCTCTTAACTCTCCCATGACCTAAATAAACTCTATTCTGTACTAAAAAAAGAAAAAGAAAATGTGATAAGTATTTGAACTAAATTAAAACATCAAGAGAAATAATGATAAGACTGAAAAAAAGTCATGAATTTAAAACAATAAAGAGTTTTCTTTTGCTTTAAAAAAAAATGTATCTTATGGGCTAGAGAGATGGCTCAGGGATTAAGAGCACTGACTGCTCTTCCAAGGGTCCTGAGTTCAATTCCCAGCAACCACATGGTGGCTCACAACCATCTGTAATGGGATCTGATTCCCTCTTCTGGTGCGTCTGAAGACAGCTACAGTGTACTCATGCACATTAAGTTAAATAAATAAATAAATCTTTAAATAATCATGTTGCTTAGTTATGAATGTATGTGGGTTCTTAGGAATCATTTTTTTCCACCCATAATACGTAAAACATTTGATCATGTGAAGGTATTGGGGAACTTTTTAAACAATCCATATATATTGTAATTATTCACTTAAAGAAAAATAGAAATGTAGCCACATTACTGATTCTTGGGCTGCTTGGAAGATTTTGCTGGGATATATAAGCCATGGGTGAAAGAGTTGTTGGAGCTCTGCTTCATCTACCAAATGTATGTATGTGCATGTATATAGGTAAAGTTGATGGTGCTTGTTGGAGATTGCTTCACTCACCAAGTGTTTTCTATCATTGCTGAACCCACATCCCCACCTTGGGCCGATGAACACTGTCAGAGCTGGCCTTCAACAATGAACTCAATCCCATATGCACAAGCTTAAGGCATGACTACATTGAAACTCTTTGTAAAGTACGTGTGATGTCTTCCAAAAAGATGGGGTCTACAGGTGCTGGTGATACTTGCCTTTAATCCTATATCACTTTGGCGGCAGAGGCAGTGGGTCTCTGAGTTTGATGCCAGCCAGAGTGGGTTCCAAGAACGCCAGGGGCAACAAGGAGAAACCCCATCTCGGAAGGAGTGAAGGAGGGAGGGGAAGAAAGATGGGGTCTGTAGATTGACAAACTCTATATAAGGGTCTGGTCTCAGCCACACAATGTAAAGGTTACCAGGATACAGGTTACATCTCTCCCTCTGAAGAGACAACTTGTGTAATTGACATTCCTGGTTCTCCTAGTGCTTACGATTTAAAAACAAAACTTTATTTAAAGTATAACATGACACCAAATAACAGGTCTGTTTTTGCACACTGTTTTAGCCTCAGTGCCTAACACAATTAGGATGAATAGATGGCCAGTAAGGATTTATCAAACAATTAAAGGAACGTAGAAAAATCTCCTTATGTGGACATATTCCTAAGCCTCAGGTTGGACAGGGCCACCTTTTACCATCCACACTCATCCAAACAGCCCCACGTTTTGCAGCTACCATGTGGCAGTTCCTATGCTGTGCCTTTACACAAAGACTTGCTAATTCTTCACCAAAACCCAAAAAATAGGAGATTTCCTCCCTCTGAAGATGTTAAAGCTGAGACTCCAATTAGAAATAGCCCGCTGGAGAGAAGGCTCAGTGATTAAGAGCACTTGCTGCAGGGGGGGGGGGGGGGGTCTGGACCACATACCAAGACTCTAGCGTACAAAATCACTTCTGATCTGTAGTTAGAAAGATGGCTTGTCATCTTTTGGGGTTTGGTTCTCAGCACCAACCTCTGGTGGACGGAAAAACTCCATCTCCAACACCCTCTACTGGATTCTGCGAGCAGTTGCTCTCATGTGCACAAATTCGTACACACACGTACACACACACGCGCGCGAAATTAAAAATAAAAATCTTCTTTAAAAAGGTTAAGTAGTTTTCAGGCCAAGCGCATTCCTGAAAACCCATCAGCACTCAGGAGGCAAAGGGGAAGGAAGTCTGTGAGTTCGAGACCAGCCTGAACTCTACTGTGGGACCTCGACTTGAAAAAGAAAAGTGGTGCTCCCAAGGTCACCCAGGGGGGCCAGCACAGAACCATGACGGCAGGCTGGATCCCCTCAAAGTACAAGGCGGACCAAGGCAGGCCACGGGGCTTCCCCGGCCTGGAAACAAAGCAGAGTTCGCTGGAGCAGGGGACCTAGCGGGTACACGACAACTGGCTGGGGTGCGACAGCGTAGCGTGAGGACCACAGGTGTCGCTTCCCAAAACCTGCAGGCTCCGCCGGGAAAGGCCTCGGTACGCAGTCTCAGCTCGTACCTCATTTGGTAGTGCATGGCGACGCGCTCCCGGTGCTGATAGTCGCTGCCGTCCGTGCCGGCCGCTCGCGGGCCTGCCCGAGACGCCATCGTGCAGAACCAAGGCCCCTAACGCCTACCCTCTGGCTCAGACACCTAGCACAGCGCCCAGCGAACCCCTTCCCTGCTGCCTCGGCCGGGAGTCCACCACACGGCGTGCAACTCCGGGAGAACTTCCGGCCTCTCTATCCCGGGAGGACTGACTCGGTGGTTTCTTGTTCGCGCATGCGTTCTTGGTCTTTCGGCTGTTTCATCTCCCAGAGTAAAAAGCTATTGCGCAATTAACTTAGTCCATAGAAATAGCTTGTGGGCCTGCCCAGAGACGTCGTCGTGCAGAGCCGAAACTCAGGTCGCTAATGCTGACCAGCCAAACCCCCTTTAACTTCATTATAAGGCATTTTTTAAATTACTTGTCTATGAATGTTTTGTCTGCCTGTGTACCACGTGTGGTTGTTGTTTAGTGTGTGTGTGTGTGTGTGTATGTGTGTGTGTGTGTGTGCGTGTGTGCGCGCGCGCGCGCGCGCACCCAAAACCTGGAAGAGGACGTAGTGTAGACTTGTTAGCTATAATGTGAGTGATAGCATTTGAACCTAAATCTATTGGGCTCTTAACGGCTGGCTCAGACCTTAAGTTTTTATTCTCGAGACAAGGTTTCATGTGCCTCATGCTGACATTGAACTCTTAACAGTCTTTTTGCTTCGATCTCCCAAGGCGTGATTATAGCCTTAAACCATGCCTAGTTAGATTTGGCATCTTTGACCAATTGCTCAGTGGCTTGTTGCACACTTAACACTTCCTGGAGCTCCACACAACCTTGCGGTTACGGTCCGAAGCAAAGACGTTATATACCTCAAAGTTTAGGGTGGTCAGTGCTAAGAAGTGACGCTCAGAAGCTGAGACAGTAAAGAGACATCTCTTCCTCCCTGCAATGCCATCCGTATTAACCCTGGGGCCTGAGGGTTAATTGGAACAAAGATGGCAGTAAACATTTATAATAACTTGAAAAGTAGAGGCAGGAAGAGGAGTTCATCCTCAGTTACATAGAGACAGGGTCTCACTATGTCCTGGAATTCACTATGTGGGCCAGCCTTGGAAGTGTTCTTCATGCCTGATGTGTTTGTGTCTGTGCACCAAATGCATGCCTGGTGTCTGGGGAAGCCAGGAAAGGGCATCAAATCCCCAAATGCCCTGGAACTGGAGCTCTTGTTGTGAGCTACTACGTAGGCTCTGGAAATCCCACTCAGGTCCTTTTCAAGAACAAGCGCTCTTAACCCCTGATCCAGCCCTTCAACCCTTTGGTATTTGGCTCCTAACACAGCTCACAACTGACTGAAACTCCAGTTCCAGAGTCTCTGGCGCCCTCTTCTGGTATAGGTGGGCACTGAATATGTATGGTTCACAGACCCACACACAGGCCAAATATCCATACACACACAAGATATTTTTTAAATATTTATTTATTATATATAAGTACACTGTAGCTGTCTTCAGACACACCAGAAGAGGGCATCAGATTTCATTACAGATGGTGGTGAGCCACCATGTGGTTGCTGGGATTTGAATTCAGGTCCTTTGGAAGAGCAGTCAGTGCTCTTAACCACTGAGCCATCTCTCCAGCCCTTACTTAATTTTTTTTCAAAGGCAGACAAATGGCTGTACTGGGCATAGTATGCCTGTGATCAGAGAGCACTTGGGAAGTTGAAGCATGAGTTTGAGGCCAGCCTTATCCAGTTGCTGTACGGAGAATGGGCTGTGGGGGATAAAGATGAAGTCTACTTCAGTAGAAGAAGCAAGAAATCATCCAGAGGCTTGAGAGCTGAACTTGGAAGGCCTTTGAGTTAAGATACTACTGAGGGAGCTTGCCAGAGCCATGGCTGCCAGCAACATGCTCAGGGTAATTCAGACATCTGTGGGGCCTGCCATCCCGAGCCCACTCACCTTCAGAGTCTGTGCAGCACCCCAAAAGGACTCACCTCACAAAAATTATATGAAGAATGGTGAGCTCTCAGCTTCCTCAGCTCCTGGGGGGTTGATCTTAATGTAAGGAGGGGCCAAGGATTCAGCTTGAAGAAGCCATCTCACAACGCTATCGTCATATACAAATTGGTGTCAGGAAACACTCCGAAACTAAAACCCAAGGTGGAACCCTTTGTCCCCTGGGGATTAGACAACTTTGCATTATCTCCAAATGCCTCCTAGATTTTCCCCAAAACTCGTTGTTACCGGTTTTGCTGGGTGTGTTGAACTCCTTTTTGCTAGAGGTTCGAAAATCAAGAAGCTGGTGTAACCTCCCTTTCTCATGGGGTTAAGTGCCTCTATTACCCATGAAAAGCCATCGCCTTTGCCCAGGAGAGTGGCAGAAGCTATATGGCTGGGGATTATGAGGGGGCATAGCTGTAGATTTGTGGAAGGAAGAATTTCAAAAGTCAGGAAATGGGGAGAAACTGGAACTAGGTGGAAAACTTCATGCTCTGCCCATTTAAATCAGTTATAGGTAAACATTGGAAACTGCAGATGGTAAATCAGTATTTCTAAAGACTATATCAGCATTGGATATAGTAAACTAGCTTCCTTCTTCAGAAAACATAGCACTAAGCCTTTCTACTGTTTTGGGAGATGGCATAGTACAAGCCAACTACTCTAGAATCCTTCCATGAAAATAATATACAGGCCTTAGAACTCCTCTTCCTTATATCATTAGTTATTAATTAAATAATTACATAAAATAAAAACATAATTAAAATATAGATTCAAACAAAAATAAAATAAGATAATAAAATATTGCTGAGAAGCTACAAGAAGAAATAGTAAGGATGGAGTTTCTCACTAATTTTTAAAATTTTTCCAATATTCATTAATTCAAAACAAAAAGCAAATTTCTTAAAAACAAGTATCAGGGGCTGGACAAGATGTCTCAGCAGTTAAGAGCATTAGCTGTTCTTGCAGACACCATTCCCATTATGACAACTCACCCCATCTATAACTCCAGTTCCAGTGGATTCAATGGCTTCTTCTGGCCTCTGACACCAGGCGTACATCCAATGCACAGACATGCAGGACTAGCCTGGTCTACACAGTGGGTTCTATCTAGTACAGCCAGAGACTCTGTCTCAACAAAAGAAAACAACCTGGGCCCTTTGCTAGAACACCAGGTGCTCTTCAACACTGAGCCGTCTCTCTAGCCCTGTATTTGGTGGGGGTGGGTCATACGGGTGGTTTAAAATTACAATTCCACTTCTGTGATATTATCATTCCATATGTTCAAAGACTATTTGTTCTTCTTTGGTCTGTGTTTTTATTCATTCTCAGCATGAAGAACACACGCACACATGCATGCACCGGTGCATGCATGTGTGTGTGTACTTGAGTGTGGGCAGTTGTGGAAGCCCAAGAAGAGGTTGGAGCTGGAGTTACAAATGGTCATAAGCTGTCTTCAGTTGGTGCTGAGAACCCTACTCCAGTTCTTTGGAAGAGCAGCAATTGCTGACCCATCTCTCTACCCCAGTGAAAAATAATTGAATGTATCAAGCTTTTAAAATATGATTTACTATTTTATTAATGTTTTGCTTGTGTGTGTATATATACATATATACATACACACACACACACACACACACACACACACACACACACACACACAATATGGTTGTCTGGTGCCTAATGGGGGGCCGAAAAGGCTTCAGATCCAGTGGAACTGAATTACAGTTGTATGAATCACTGTGTGGGTGCTGGGAACCAAATCTAGGTCCTCTGTGAAGCAAAGCAATCCTGCTCTGTGAGTGGTCTCAAGCCTTCTCTCTCTCTCCTTTCCTTCCTTTCTTTCTTCTCTTCCCTTTCTCCCTTTCATTTCTTTTTTTGTTGTTTATTATTTTACGAGTACAATGTAGCTGTCTTTAGTCATACCAGTAGAGGGCATCAGAACCCATTACAGGTGGTTGTGAGTCACCATGTAGTTGCTGGGAATCAAACTCAGGACCTCTGGAAGAGCGGCCAGTTCTCTTAACCACTGAGCCATCTCTCCAGCCCCCTCTTTCTTTCTTTCATTTTTGTAGAGCTACAGGGTCTCTCTACATAACCTCGGAACTCACTCTGTAGACTGGGCTAGGCCTTAACTCCCAGAGATGTCTGCCTCTGCCTCCTAGGTGCTGAGATTAATGGTCCTTTCCAAGCTTATATTTCACGTCTGCCCCTTCAGCTGAGTCACAGCCACTGTGCTTCTCTATCCTAAAGTGTCTTGAGAGATTTTCCCATGCTGCACATGGTGCGTTCCCTTCCCCTATGTGAGTTCCAAAGGCAGGGACCAGAGCTGAGACCTGTCCCTGTGTCTCAGCATGCTGAGAGTGTTATAGAGAGATTAATGTCTTCACCAAAGGGTCTTTACCCAAAGCACTCGGACAATTCCCCTTGGGCTGGTGGTCCATTGCAGAAAGTCTGGCTTTCTGCTTTTTTTCTTTAACCCCCTGTGCCTGCCTCCTGTGATGAACTTAGTGTGCCAGCCTCCTTGAGTCAGCCTCTGGCCTATCTAATCAAGAGACAGCAAGTACACACTGAACGTTTAATAAATGTTTGGGGCGTGAATGTGGAAGGGAGGGGCCTGACCCTTTGCCTAGAACTTCCTTGCAGAACTGCTTCACTTGGACTTTCTCCTGGCATGGCTGTCTGTCTGAGGATTGAGCTATTCCTGTTCCAATCTCAAATCTATTGCACCACCCCTTTTCTTGTCTTTTTCTTTTTTTCTTTTTAAAACAGGGTCTCCTGTAACCCAGGCTAGCCCAGAACTCACTGTGTATGATGAGATGATCATGAACTCCTGATCCTCCTGCCTCTACCACCTCCCATAAGAGAGAATAACAGGCCTATGTGGCTTTCTCTGAGCTCTGATGACATGGTGTCTCCCATCCCCTCGGGACAGTCTTCACACCTCTGGGATACAGCTCTTCTCACTGCTCTGGGTCCATAGACCATTCAGCTCTCCAGACATTTGTTTATGGGGTTTTTATCTTTTATACTAATTGATTTAATGCGTGTGACATACACACACAGGGCTTGTGTGACGGTCAGGTGACTCGCACGGGAGTAAGTTCTTTCCATTATGTCGGTCCCAGCGATTGAATTCATCAGGTCTGTAAGTACCCATGGAGCCATCTTTTTCTTTTAAGCATATAGAAACATGTTTATTATAGAATATTAGAAAAATGACCCAGATGACTGTTTAAAATACACAAACCCCACACTATACATGACAAAGGCCTGAGAACATGCAAATCCTCCAGGTTGGAGAGCCGTGTCTGTTCCTGGCGAATCACTTCTGAAAAGTTCTCAAATATAAAATCCAGAGGGAATGAGTGGACCAGCAATGATCCGATCAGAAAGTCAGATAGAAATGTGAGGGCTGTAAACAAGGCAGTGATTAGTTCACAGCAGTCACCCCTTGACGGCCACTGGAGAGCGGTGTGTCTGTGCCCTGTCTGCGTGTATACACACACAGAATCAGGTCAAAAATCTAGGGAGCTGCCCGTGCCCACGTATCTGAAGCCCCCAAAAAAGGCCGTAAAAAGGATGTATGACATCCATCATGCATCTGTCTCAAAAAAAGCACATTTCCAGAATTATGCCATGTCTTTAGAAGGGAACAGTGCTTTAACCAGTACAGACAGGAGGAGGGGCTCAGACCACGCTGTGCTCACAGGCATCCGTTGCATCGAAGGCATCCATTTTAGTCTTGGGACTTTAAGAACATCTTCTTAGTTTTAATGGCTTTTATAGTTCCATTTTCATCTTCTTCACAATTGGTTCAGTCCCTTTTCTTGGCAAACCTTTTTCCAACTGATCCCACCAAAGTCTCATATCTTCTTGCCATTTCTTCATCCGACAAATCGACCTCCACTGCCTCCTCTTCTTCTGCCGCTGCTCTGCTCTTAGAATTCATCTGAAGCGTTAACTTCTCAACTTCAGGATTAAACCCTCTGAATGACATCCTTCCGAAGAGACGATCTTCACACAGGGAGAAGCTCTGCTCTTCCTCCTTTAACTCCGGTGAATCCAGGTACCGGTCACTGATCATCTTCCATTCCTCCTCTCCTAGCTGTTTCTTGGTTTCCGAGTCTAGGTCCCTTTGCATGAACTTCATGTGCGGCAGGTGACTGCAGGACATAAAAAGGCTATGCATCTGTCATGTTGCTGCCTTAAGGTTTGAATTGGATTCCCAATCAGATGTTAGACACTTCTAAAGTACTCATCTTAGCCAAGTTTGTGGTGCACACCTTTAGTCCCAACACTCTGGTGTATAGTGTTTTACACCGGATATATATATATATATATATATATATATATATATATATATATATATATATATATATATATATATATCCATGCAGTGTCCAGAGGCCTGACAAGGTGACAGGTCCCCTGGAACTAGTTACAAACCACTGTGAGTCGTCATACTGGTAGTAGAAGCTGGGTCCCCTATGGTGGTCGCCAGTGTTCTTGACCACTGAGACATCCCTCCAACCCCTGGAATAATGTGAACATTTCTGTAGAGGTTTTGATGTAGACATATTTTTAGTGTGTGTGTGTGTGTTCATATAAGGACAACCTATCGTAGATGGTTCTCTTACTACCAAGTGGGTCCTGGGGGATCAAACCGCGATTGTCAGGTTTGGCAGTAAGTACCCTTACTCAATGGGTCATCTTGCTGGCCTAATTTTCATTTATTTATTTTTGAGACTTTATAGCTCAGGCTTGTCTTGAATTGAAGATTATCTCCCCTTCTCTGTCTCTTGAGTCCTGTTTTTCACTATACCCAAGTTTTGTGATTTCCCACATGCTTCTCTTGCCAGGTTGTCACTCGGTAGCCCAGGCTACTCTACAAACTCCCTATAGCCCAGGCTAGCTTCATTCACAGCAGTTTTCCTGTTATGACTTCCCAAGTGCTGGGATTGTAGCCATTACTGGTAGCTACTACCACTCTTAGCAAAATATTTTTATTTTGATATTACACCCTGTCCTAATCTGATTTTCTTTATTGCATATAGCATATGATATCAACAACAGTCACTTTTATCCATTGAGCCTAAGTTGCAAATGTTTTCGTTATTTGTGTTTTTGGTTGTGAGACAAGGCCAACTTTAGAGTTTGAGATAGTTTCCAACTCATGACCCTCATGCCTCAGCCTACCAAGTGTGGATATTACTGCTCTGAGCCACCATACCTGACTTCAACATGAACCACTCCTTATACAGAAGAGAAAATCCAGGGCTCACAGTAGGCAAGTCACGTGAGCACAGATAGCCTGTGTGGGTCAGAACTCAGACCATAAGCCTCATCTATTACTTTCTGTGCCCTCTTGCCTAATGCCACAGGCAGTGCCTCTTCTAAAGCTTTCGAAACATGCCTTCTTCCCTGTTTCAGGGCTTTTTGGGAATCAGTCTGACTTGAAATCCCTAGGGGAGGGTTTCGAACTCACTCCCTATTGCTCTTTTCCCTAGCTGGGGCTGAGGGCCAGGGGAGTGGCTTCACAGGAGATGGAAATAAAATGGAGGGAGGCCTGGGCTGTGCCCGGCCACACGGGATTGCCAGGAGGCTGGGAGGTGAAGGGGAGGTAGGAGCTGGGGTATTTGGCTACTAGAGAGCAGGTGGGGGGGTTGCCGTGTGAGAGCTGAGGTGTAAGGAACAGGGTTGGAATAAGTGTGCTTGGGTGGTGTTGAGTTGGGGTGAGGGGACTTTGACTCTGTAGGGGTGACTGAGGAGAACCCAAGTCATCAGAAGCAAAGAGTGATTTGACAGGGCTGAGCACGCAGTTCTGTCCATCGCTCACTCCTGGTGCTCAGCTCTGCTCCTCGTGCTAAGGGCTAAAAACAGAGACAGCAAGGACATAGGAGCTACGGAGACATGGACAGGGGACGGGCAGGATGAGGGTCCTTCCTCAAGCCATCAGGAAAGGCTTTCCTGAGGTAGCAGCAGGGAACCTGGGACTTATAGGTGGCTTATAGATGGCCTATGTGGAGCTCTGAGTGTGAGACAAGCTACATCGCAGGTAAAGAGACTGGCTGTGCAGGGGCTTGCAGCCCCAGCAAGCAAGAACCAGAGCACAGCACTACAGAAGAAAAACAGGCACATGAGCCCAGTACTACCCTGTCAGAGCTGATGCGCAATCTGGGTACCTTGTGTTACAAACCATAGTAGTTACCTAAATTATTCAAGGCTCAATAGAAGTGCAGAGTCAGCTCCTTTGTCACACTAGTCATGGTGCCAAGGACTCAGTGTGGGTCAGAGCTATGGTATTGGACAGCACAAACCTAGATGGTCTTTAGTGCAAAACTTCTCTTGGCCAGTGCTAAACCCCAGGAGGGCTCTATTGCTCAAGGGCCCGTGGCGCAAAGCAGGCGCCACCGTCTGGCTGCCTGTGAGTTTCTGGACTATAGGTGACTTTCAGGTCCCTCACAACACCAGGAGGTGTGACTCACCTCCTGCCAGCGTGAAGTGGACTCTGTCCCCTGGGACAGGGACAAATCAGTGAGGGCCTCTTGAGCCCTGACTTCAGCTTCTCAGCTCAGTGTGACCAGAGCTTGGGTCGGAGAAACAATGGAGTGAGTGGGCTGGGGCGCGGCTGTGGTGTAGGTGGGGGTGGTGGATTCTGGCTCGGTTGCAGTTGCTATGGGCTCGGGGGAAATGGGTGGTCAGATGAGAGACTGGGGCAGAGGGTTGCTGCGTGGGGGTTGAGACGAATTGGGTCAAAGAAAGAGAGAGACCCCTCCCTTCCTGCTAACCAGATACGCTTCTGCCTTTGTTCCAGGCCCAACACAATCCAACTGACGAGGATGGACTATGCCATGAAGTCTCTCAGCCTTCTGTACCCCAGGTCACTGTCCAGGTGAGGGGATAAACTGAAAGGACCGGGGAACCTGGGAAGCCATCAGTTAGAACTTCTCATACTTCTAATGGGTATAAAAGCCATTTAGGACTGGCTGTGGCTGTGGCGGTGCTCTCCTTTAATCCCAGCACTCAGGCGCAGAAGCAGGAAGATCTTCATGAGTTCAAGGTCAGCCAGGGTTACATAGACATAAGCTATACACCCTATGTCAAAAAAAAAAAAAAAAAAAAAAAAAAAAAAAAAAGTCATGTGGGTGTGTTGTTGAAATACAGAAATGGCCAGGCATGGTGGCACATAACTTTGAATCCTGGCACTTGGGGAGCAGACACAAGCAGATCTTGGAGAATTTGAGGACAGTCTAATATGCGTAGATTTTCCAGGTCAACCAGAGCTAGATGGTGAGATTAAAAAAAAAAAAAAAAAAAAAAAAAAAAAGACGAGCAAGCAAAGAATCCATTAAAACAATGAGCCCGACAGACCTGATTCGGATCTGAGCCGTCTAGTGTAGGGCCTGAGGTTATAGTCTGGATAAGCCCTTAGGTTACGCTCCTCTCTACTCCCGTCACGGCTCCCCTCAAATCTGAAGTTGGGAGCCAGTCTCTGCACTGGGTGCCTTCATTCCTGATCTCCCAGGAGTCTTATGCCTACTCTGGGAAGTGAGGGCTATCAATAGATAGGGAAATTGAGTCACTGGTTGAGCATTCTGACACCCATCACCTAGCAAATCTGTAGCAGAGACAAACTTTTGAACCCGGAAAATCCCAGACTCTCCAATCCTTTCTTTCTACCCTGTGTATCCCAGAGCCCCAAAGTACTCTACAGACTGCACCCCCCCCACTTCACCCCCACTTTACAGTGAAGTAAACAAGGCCACAGAGCATAGTCCACAGGGGAATGTGGCTGGTCCAAGAACCAGCCACACTGACACGGTTTGAGGACTGGTTAGACATACAGTCCCTTGGGCTCCACTCAGATTATGAAGGGAATCTGATTTATGCAAGATTCCGGCCGATTTTCACCCAAATTGAAGGCACACCTCAGATGGGCTTTGAGAAAGCCACCTGGAAGGACCATGATTGGTTGGATGGAAGGTTCAGATGTGAGCTCAGCAGGCAGGAGTGGGAAGCAGGCAGGTCGTCTGATGTTCAAACTGATGTCCCCAGGCACGTGGCAGTGAGTACTGCAGTGGTGACCCAACAGCTGGTGTCTAAGCCCAGCCGAGAGACCCCCAGGGCGAGGCCCTGTCGTGTTAGCACCGCAGATCGGAAGGTTCGCAAAGGCATCATGGCCCACAGCTTAGAGGACCTCCTGGGCAAGGTAAGGGGGCTGCCCGGACTCTGCATCTGCATCGGCTCTCTCCAGGTCTTGGCTGAGAGTTGATGCTGCTGTGGCTGAGAGTTGCTGCTGGCTGCTTGTCTTCCGGGCCTGAGTTGGAACAGCGTGCGCCCGCGCACGCATGCGCATGTGTTGTTTTCTTAAGAAGGGTTCCTTTCTGGTCTCAGCACTGGAGACTGGCTTTGGTGGGCGACATGGTCAAGTGACAGGGGGAGGGCGGTACATTGCCATCTTATACATCTTACAAAACAGTGGCTGGGTGGTATTTTCTTCATGAAAAGTCTTTTTCCTAGTACCTCTTACACTTAGAAAAAATGAGCTTAGGTATGGTGTCTCGTGCCTGAGAGTCCAGGACTTAGGAGACGCATGCACACATACATACCAACACCCCTTTCACTTGCACACAGTAAAACTACACAAAACATGAAAACAACCATATGGAAGTGTCAGGAGTCGAAGAAACAGAATTTCAGTGCTTTGATTTGCATCTCCTATCTGCCCCGGCACAGCTTTCTCTGCATCTGTCTCCCAAGTAGGACCATCCAGGAAAGCCTTTGTTTGGAAAATTCCCCGTTAGTGAAACCCAGGCCTGCCGGCTCCTACACTAACAGAAGCATCCTGCACGGAGAGGAGGACCCTGCTCCTATCATTCTTCTCTCTGCCCCTCCTACAGCCCCTGCTAATTTTGCTCCTATACATGGTGTTGCCTCAGGCCCCTCTGACCCATTAGCATCTGCTGCGTGGGGCTGGAGCCCTTGCATGTGAGGGTCCAGGCGCTCCATTCAAATCAGACATCTGAAGTAGGTGTTCAGTTGTCAGTCAATTTAGTTTGCGCGAGAGAAGCTGACTTAACCTTCCAAGTGATTGCCATCTCATTCATGCGAGACCCATGGCTGAGTCTGCTCTGAGTCAAAAGGACTGGCTCACTCTTAGCTCTGAGCTCCAGGGACCACTTCCATCATTAGGGTCCTCTTATCACACCCACTTCCAACACTTTACACTCCTACCTGCCACCCCCAGAGACTGGGTCATGGCTAAGGCTGGGGACTTCCCTTTTCAGTGGGTACTTTAAGAAAGCCTTAGAGTTGTAGAATTTGAGAACCTCCTAGTCAAGGTTCTCTAGAGTCACAGAACTTATGGGTAGTCTCTATATAGTAAGGGAATCTGTTGGTGACTTACAGTCTGTGGTCCAGCTCCCCAGTAATGGTCAGCAGCAGCTGTGAATGGAAGTCCAAGGATCTAGCAGTTGCTCAGTCCCACAAGGCAAGCAGGCAAAGAGAGCCAGCCTTCCTTCTTCCAATGTCCTAATGTGGGTCTCCAACAGGTGTGTCCTAGATTAAAGGTGTGTATCACCACACCTGGGTCTGGGACTTGCTTTGTCCAGATGATCTTGAGCTCAGAGATCTCCTTTCCTTAGTGTCCTAAGATCCACAGCCTCTATGCCTCAAGATCAGGATCACAGGTGGGTCTTCCAATTCTGGATTGTGGTTCATTCCAGATATAGTTAAGTTGACAACCAGGAATAGCCACTACGCAGGGTTCTGTTGCCAGGGGACACAGGAAACCCATAGTGGGACTCATCTCTACAGGTCAGAAGAGACTCTTTGTCAGCCATCTGGACATCAATTCCATGTTTGGCAGCACAGAGGTGTAGTCGGAGTGGAGGGGAGAGCGTCTGTGGTTGCTAAGTTACTGGGTCATTCCAAAGGTCTTACAAATCTGTTCCTAGGAAGAGCAGAGTTAATTAGCATGAGATAGAAACCTCCAGAAGGTTAAGTCAGCTATGCTGTCTGCATGCTACTGAAGGAGCTTACATTTTATTTTAACGATTATTTATCTACTGGTCTGTGGGTATATGTGTGTGCACACATGAGCAATGCATGCCACAGGACACAGGTAGAAACCAGGGCATGGAAGTTGGTTTTCTCTGTCATGTGGATCATAGGATTGAGTTCAGGTCACAAGCTTGACTGTAGGCACCTTTACCATCTGAGCCATCTCAGGGGAACCTACGTTTCATTTGCTGATTGAAGTTAGTTTCTTGGTTTGCCGTTAGGCAGTTAGGCAAGATTTCAGTCTTTAGTTCAGGCTTTCTTGAAACTCACCGTGTAGCCCAGGCTAGCCTGGAACTTCCAGTATTCTTCTTGCATCAGGTTTCAAGTGCTAGGATTACAGGCATGAGCCACCAGTCCCAGGCAGGATGCTTTTATTGTTGTTTGTTTGTTTGTTTGAGATAGGATTCCATGTAGTTGGACTCAAACTCGCTATGTAGCTGATTCGTGACTTAACTTTCTTTTCATCCTGCTGACTTCCACCTCCTGAATACTGGGGTGACAGGCCTGTGCTACTGCCTAGTTTATGGGGTGCTGGGTGAAATCACCCAAGGCTTTGTTCATGCTGAGTAGGCACTCCACACACACACACACACACACACACACACACACACACGGGGAGAGAGAGAAAGGGAGGGAGAGAAAGGGGGAGAAAGATCTGTAGAGGATTTCTAAAAGACTAATATGAAGCAAACTAACAAAACCTGTAAGAAGCATACAAAGAATGCTGGATCATTAGGAAATAAACAGCCAACCTGCTGCCATGATGTTTGGATACTTCCCTTGTCTGTACAAGAGGATATTCTCCTGTGTGGTCATCAGCCCTCAAAATGAGGAAGCAATGTAACATCAGCACAGTTCATCTTGAGACCCCACTGCAGCATTGCCAATTGTCCCCCACATATAAAATCTGGACAGTTTTATATTTAAAATCATTAGTGTGTGTGTATGGTTAAGTGTGAGTTCCAGGGCATGCCACAGGGCACATGTGGAGGTCAGAGGGCAACTTTCAGAAGTCAGTTCTCTCTTTCCACTGTGGACTCCAGGTATCGAACTCAAACGTTAAAGTTGGCATTGTAAGCACCCTTCTCTGCTGAGCCATCTAGCTAGATTTTAAAGATGGCACGACCGTTATTTTATTTCCTGTCCCTCAGTTTTGAATAGCCTGTTTCCCCATTTCATGCTCTACAGCTTTGGCAGGAACAAGACTCCAAGAGAGATGTCTCAGTGGTTAAAAGCAAGGGCTTGCTCTTTCAGAGGACACAGGTTCAACTCCCACCCCCAACATGGCCTAGTTTCAGGGAACCTAATGCCTTCTTCTGGGTCTCCAAGGTCACCCCATGCATGTAAAACACAGACATACATGCAGGCAAAACATTAAAACAGATAAATAAAATTTTTATAAATATTTATTTATTTAATTTATATGAGTACACTGTAGCTGTCTTCAGAGACACCAGAAGAGGGCATCAAGTCCCATTACAGATGGTTGTGAGCCACCAGGTGGTTGCTGGGAATTGAACTTAGGACCTCTGGAAGAGCAGCCAGTGCTCTTAACCACTGAACCATCTCTCCAGCCCCAAAATAAATCTTTAAGAAATATTTTAAATTTGATACCTGAGGATGTAGAATACTTTTCCTAAAGAAAGCCTCAGTTCAATTTCTCACCCCACAAATAAACGGGGAAAGAAAGAAGAGAAAAAGAGAATTATGTTTACAGGCACATATACCTTTTCTTATTTGTCTTGTTCCATTGAATTTGATCACTAGAATAAGGTGATACAGTTGGGCTTCTCTGTGTAATGTTATTTTTTCAGTCTGTTAACTATTTTTTAACTTTAATTTTTTGTTACTTTTTTAGTATTAACTGTTTTCTAAGAAGTAATCAATATCATGCAAATATACAATTCTGCCCCATACTTTAGATTTACAACCTTATGTATACCAAAAGAGACCTAGATGTTCCTACTTTAATGGGCTATAATGATAGTAACAGATTATTTGTTGGTATTTAAATTTCCCCAACCCAGTCAGAGGGAGAGTTCAACTCAACATTTGAATTGGAAACTTTTCCTTTCTTTCTTCCTTCCCCACTCCCACGCCCCCTTTTCTCCAGAGACAAAATCTTGCTATGCAGTAGTGACTGGTCTCCATCTTTATGTACAGAGCAGCTAGCCTTGAGCTTGCTGAAATCTCTGTCTCTGCCTTCTGAGAATCAGGATTATAGGTGTATACCATCCATCATACTGGGCCAAACTGTATTTTTTTAAAGATTTATTTATTTATTATATATGAGCGCACTGTCGCTGTGTTCAGACACACCAGAAGGCGGCATCAGATCTCATTACAGATGGTTGTGAGCCACCATGTGGTTGCTGGGATTTGAACTCAGGACCTCTGGAAGAACAGTCAGTGCTCTTAACCACTGAGCCATCTCTCCAGCCCAAATTGTATTCTTTTAGATGTGCAGTTTGGGGCTGGATATATCAGTACTGAGTAGTTAGGAGCACGCACTGCTCATGTAAGGGACCAGTGTTCAGTTCTCAGCGCCCACACTGGGCAGCTCACAGTCACCTGTAACTCCTGCTTCAGGCCATGGGACATGGATGCACAAATACACCCACATACCTGCATATATGCGTAATTAAAAATAAATTTAAATGCTGGCCAGGTATGGTGGCACACAGCCTTTTATTCCAAATACTCAGGAAACAGAGGTAGGTGGATCTCCGTGAGTTGAAGGCCAGCCTGATCTACATAGCCAGCCTTGGCTACATAGTTTTAAAAAACAAAACAAAATGAAACCAACAACAGCACATCAAAGTAGAGTTTAGCTGTCCCGATGTTATAGGCCTGTAGTCCAAGTTACTTGAGAGGCTGAGGCAGGAAGGTAGAAACAAAAGGCAGTGTGCTACATGGTGAATTCCAGGCCAACCTAAGCAACTTAGTAAGACCCAGCTCCCTTGATCTTTGTCTGGCCGCTGGGTGCTTTGGCCTAAGTCTTTGTCCCTCAGCACTGTGGCTCCATAGGGTTTGCATTAATGTCACTAACCTTTTCCCAGGTCCGAGACATCTTGAAGCTTAAAGACCAGCCCTTTTCCCTGGTGCTGGAGGAAGACGGCACGATCGTGGAGACAGAAGAATACTTCCAAGCCCTAGCAAGAGATACCGTGTTCATGGTCCTGCAGAAGGGGCAGAAGTGGAAGCCCCCATCAGAACAGGTGGCAGCCTCCTGGGGCAGGGGTGAATGTGGGGAGCTAGGGAGGGGCTCCAGAGGCGAGCTTACACAAGCTTGTTTTGCAGCGCAAGAAGAAAGCCCAGCTATCCGTTTCGCAGGCATCAACTAAGAAGATTGACGTGGCCCGGGTGACCTTCGACCTGTACAAGCTGAACCCTCAGGACTTCATCGGCTGCCTGAACGTGAAGGCAACCCTCTATGACACATACTCGCTTTCCTATGACCTGCACTGCTATAAGGCCAAGCGTATCGTAAAGTGAGTGGGTGGGACTGGCAGGGACTGGGGTGGGAGAAACGCTGATACCCGACCTGTCTGCCCAAAGCAAAACTCTCTCAGGGGCTGGGTGGACACTGGTGCTAAACAGAGAGTGACAGCTGCGTCATGCAGGGATCTAAGCCACTTGATTTGCACTAGGGTGTGTATGTGGGGGGGTCGTTTTAAGGTTCCCTTCTAGTCTAGCAAAGTACATTTTTTTCACCCTCAAAAGTGAATTTTCTATGATAGCTGACCAAGGAACTTTCTTGTGTATGCTGAGGGTAGAGACCAGGGCCTCACTAAACACACACTCATGTACTGAGCTGTTTCTACAGCTGATCGTTTTTTAAAAGATTTATTTATTTGATATCTGTGTGTGTGTGTATAAAATATGAATATACTGTAGCTGTCTTCATATGCACCAGAAGAGGTCAGTGCTCTTAACCACTGAGCCATCTCTCTGACCCCCTCACAGCTAATTAAAAAAAAAAAAAAAAAAAAAAAAAAAAAGATTTATCTATTTATATTATATGCACAGCTTTCTGCCTACATGTATACCTGCAGGCCAGAAAAGGTCACTATAGCAGGGCACCAGATCTCATTATAGATGGTTATAAGTCACCATGTGGCTGCAGGGAATTGAACTCAGGACCTGTGGAAGAGCAGCCAGTAAGTAAGTACTCTTAACCTCTGAGACATCTCTCCAGCCCCCTGCAGCTAATCATTTTTAAAAGTGAAAATATAGCTATAATCCTGGTACTTTGGAAACAGAGGGTCAAGAGTTCAAGGGTAGCCTGGGCCAACAAACCAAATCAAAACACCAGTAGAGAGACAACCTCTCAGCCACGTTTCTGCAGCTCCAAGGGATCTGTGGCCCTCGTCTGGCCTCTATGGGTACTGCACTCAGATGTGCACAAAAGGCACCGGCTGTGGTCAGCTGAGTGACTTAGAGGTATTGTTGTGTTTTTTTTTTTTTTAAGTGCTAAGGGCCAATTGTGGTAGTATGCGCCTTTAATCCCTGCATTCAGGAGGCAGGGTCAGGTGAAGTTCTATGAGTTCTAGGCTAACCTGTTCTATATATCAAATTCCAGATTAGCTAGCGCTACACTGTGAGACCTTTTCTTTAAAACAAACACACAAATAAATATAGTGCTGAAATCTGCACATCCTAAAATTTTCTGTTGCAGCCACTTTAAGTGTCTCATCCAGCAGCATGAAGTAACTGAGCATTTGTGCAAGCCTTGTCTTCCTTTCCAGAACCTTGGCACCGGGCAGCAGACGCTGTCCACAGTAAATAAGAGTTCTCAGTCCTCTCCTGAGACCCTGCTAACCTTTATTCTACTTTCTGTTCCTCTGTTGATCTACCCTAGATACCTCATAGATACGGGATCAAACAGTGTTTGTCGTTTCATGACTGAATGTTCCCACAAGAATTCTGTTTTCAAAGTTCAGTCCTTTGTAGAATATGCCAGATTTTCCTTCCTTTTAAAGACTGGTCAGCTAAATTCAAAGCCTCAGTTCTCCAGTTTGAGAAACAACTTTGAAGGCACTGCATCAAAACATATGCAGAGTCAGTTTTTAGGGCACAGGCCTATAACGCCAGCAACTCAGGAGGTGAGACAAGAGGAAGGAGAGTAAGAGGCTAGCCCAGGCTACAGAGTGAGTTCAAAGCTAACCTGGGCAACTTAGTGAGATGTCTCAAAATAGGAAAGTTGAGCTGGAGAGATGGCTCAGTGGTTAAGAGCACTGACTGCTTTTCCAGAGGTCCTGAGTTCAATTCCCAGCAACCATATGGTGGCTCACAACCATCTGTAATGGGATCAGATGCCCCCTTCTGGTGTGTCTGAACACAGCTATATATAAATTAAAAAGTAAATAAATTTTTAAAAGAAAGAAAGATATCAAGTTCCCCAGTACTGTAAAAAGACATGCACATACATGCACAAACACACACATACATACACAAACACACACATACATGCACAAACACACACATACATACACAAACACACACATACATGCACAAACACACACATACATGCACAAACACACACACACATGCATGAACACATTCACACACATGCACCGGGTTTTATGTATGACAGACAAGCATGATGCACTCATTTATGCTTCTAGCACTAATATAGTTTCAGTATTTATATCTTTTATTTTTCTCAAGACAAGGTTTCTCTGAATAGCCCTGGATATCCTGAAACTCACTCTGTAGACCAGACTAGCCTCAAACTCAGAGATCTGCCTGCCTCTACTTCCCTAGTGCTAGGATTAAAGGCACCCACCACCACTGCCCAGAGAATGTTTTAGTTTTGATATGTGTGAGTATCTGTAAAAGTGTGTGCGCGTGTGCATACAAATATATGCCTAGACCGCAGGTTTCTCACATCCCGGCGCTGGTGTTACAGGCTGTGAGCATCCTGTCATGGATGCTGGGAGCCTAACTCGAATCCTCTGCAATAGCAACCCATGCTTTTAACACCAAACTCTCTTGCCCCTAAAATGTTTTCCATGAGCTCCTTATGGTTCTAAGTGTATTTCTACTCCCCTTGATCCCATCTAGAACATAAATCCACATATCAAATGGAGGTTAATAGACATTCATTCAAAATGTTTATTTATTTAATGACTCTACATGTGTGTGTGTGAGTACATGCCTGCGTGGCATAAGACAGGTAATTTACCTCTTTCTCTAGAACAATTACATTTGTTTTATTTATTTATTACTGTGTGTGTGTGTGTGTGTGTGTCTGAGCTCAGTGGCCCAGAGCTTTCATATGGCTTGATTGTGGCCATCAGAGGACAACTTTTGAGAGGCAGCTCTCTCCTTCCACCATGAGGGTCCCTGAGATAGAGCTGGGATCACTGTGGTTGTCAGCCACAGACACCTTTACTCACCAAGCCATTTTACATATGTGAGTACACTGTTGCTGTCTTCAGACAGAAGAGGACTTTGGATTCCATTACAGATGGTTGTGAGCCACCATGTGGTTGCTGGGAATTGAACTCAGAACCTCTGGAAGAGCAGCCAGTGCTCTAACCACTGAGCCATCTCTCCAGCCCACCAAGCCCTTCGATGGCCCTGAGAAGACAAGCTTAACCTGAGGCAGGAGCATTTCTTTTTCTTGTGTTTTCCTTATCGCTCTCCAGACCAGCTCCCTCTGGTGGCCTTGTAAGCCACTGTGAAAGAACTTGCATTCAGTCAGCTGCTCTCAGCTGCATTTCCTGTCTTCTATACACAGGCCACATGCTGATTTCAAAGTCGAAATCCATTTTTACATGTCAAGAAGCTGGGCTCAGAACCGGAGCAGTTTAAAGCTTTTTTTTTCTTTGTTCTTCAGTGAGACAGGGTCCCCTGTGGCCCAGGCTGGCCTCATTCTTGTTATGTAACCAAGGATGTATTTGAACTTCTGACTCACCTGCTTCTACCTCAGAAGTACTACAGTCCTAGGTTTACAGTCCTGGATTATTACACACTGGGTTATTGCGGTGCTGGGCTCAAACCAGGGCTTAATGCATGCAAGGCAAGTACTCTACTAAATTAGCTGCATCTCTAGTCCTTAGATATAATAGATGGACACACAAGCCATCTGACTTAGTGCTCAGCCCTGTCTGGTTCAAGTTCTGGTCTTAGTATATGAGATTGGGCACCAGAGTCTCATGGCTACCATTCTGGAAAGTGATCCGGGAAGACTCTAAAGTCTAGGACATGGTGCCACACAGGACAGAATGTGTTGTGTAAGTTAATCTGGCTGGTCCAGAGTGGTTGGGAAATAGCTATATGACATGTTAGCTGCTTTTGTTTGAATAAAGCCTTGGGTTTCGTCTCCAGCACCACAAAAGAAAAGAAAAACAAGTTATCACAGGAAAATAACAAGCATGTGTGGTGGCACACGCCAAGGGTTCAAGGCTAGCCTGGTCTATAGAGGGATAGCCATGGCTACAAAAATAAGTCCTGTCTCAAAAAGGAAAGGAAAAGGCTTTATTTTGAGAACTCACACAGGGAAAAGCAAGGGTCTGGGGCTGGAGAGAAGGCTCAGTGGTTAAGAACACTGACTGCTTTCCAGAGGTCCTGAGTTCAATTCCCAGCAACCACATGGTGGCTCACAACCATCTGTAATGAGATCTGATGCCCTCTTCTGGTATGTCTGAAGACAGCTACAGTATACTCATTTATAATAAATAAATAAACCTAAAAAACAAAAAAGAAAGAAAGAAAATCAAGGGTCCTGAGAAACTGGCACCTGGGGGGGGGGGGGGCTCTGTGTGGGAAGACAGCTGTGAGCCTCGTTCCACTTCCTGTCTGTACTAGGAAGTGTTTCGTCATCCTGCTGCCATGATACTTAGATCTTCCTAAAGGGAAAAGCTAACTTAAGCCCTGAATGGTGGGGAATGTCTGTAAACCTAGCACTTAGGAGGCTGAGGCAGGAAGATTATTGACTCTAAGGCTAACAAATTATATTATCTAAGTTTTATCTTTAAAAAAAAAAAACAAATCAAAAACACAAACACCAAAAATGTTAGGTTTATGTGATAGCACCTGGGTGTAACAGCATTCAGGAGGCTGAGGCAGAAGGATTACTGTGAGTTCAAAGCCAGCCTGGGTTCATAATCAGTTTGTAGCTAGCCTTAGTTACAGTGTGAGACTGTATTTCAAAAAGAAAAAAGAAAAAGAAAGGAAGGAAGAAAAGAAAGAAAGATTGGAAGGGGGGGAAGCAAGCTAACATGCTTCAGGCCAGCATAGAAAAATGGAGAGAATATTGGGGAGGCAGAGCGGGAGTATTCTTTATGTCTGATCTGAACGCCTTTGCTGTCTCCTAGGGAAATGCTCCGCTGGGCCCTCTTTAGCATGCAGGCCACAGGCCACATGCTGCTTGGCACCTCCAGCTACATGCAACAGTTCCTGGATGCCACTGAGGAAGAACAGCCTTCCAAGGCCAAGCCCTCCCTCCTCCCTGCCTGTCTGAAGATGCTTCAGTGAAGTCCTGAGGCTTTCCTCAGCCATGGCTATGACTGGGGAACGCGAGCTCCGCTAGTAGCACCCACAAGCCTGGCAGCCGGAGAGCTTCTCACCCACCCGCACCTCTCACAGCGCAGCACCAAGGAAACTGCAGGAAGGGCTGGAGCCCTAGGACCGACTGGTCACTGGAAGACTTCCTGGCCTGGCACAGTTCCTTCCTTTCTGTCTCAGGTAGCTTAGAGGACCAACACTTGCCCTTGACAGGCACAAAGTCTGCCCCTGTGTCCCCACGTGCTGTCCTACGTGCCACTCCCTCCCGGTGTCCCCTCCCCCCAACCCCGTCCTGGCTGCCTATGCTCATCTTGCAGCAGACATTGCTACGGTGGCCTCCATCATAGCTTGGCCCCAAATAGAGACACCAGAATGAACAGCAGGCCACAGCACCAGTATACCAGTTACTCAGGCTTGTCTGGAAAGTGTGCCGATGGTTAAGGTACCAGAGCCGTTAGCACTCTGTAGTAGAAGAAAAGGAGGGGGAGCCTGGGGGCCCTCACACCCAGGATTCTAATTATTCCCTCCTAGCCCCCAGCTGCACGTGGTCATGAGGTGAGCTAGAGGAAGTTAGAGGCAGAGGTTAACTAAAGGCAGGATGCCAGTGATGCAGATTTGGGGGGTCCTCACCTGTGCCAGGGAGGGACTTTTAGGGAACGAAGATGAGTCTGTGTCACCCAGGCACCTCCTGTAAGTAACCCCATAAGCTCATAGGTTCCCCAAGCTGGACTTGGGTGGAATGTGGCTTTGCCGGCCCTTGGTGCCCTCCCTGGACTGAACAGATATAGTTCATGTTCTCCAGGAACAGTCACACAGTTGCCTCTCTTGTTCTCAGTTTCCACTAATGAATGGTAGTAGGATCCGCAGTAAATTATTTATGCTGCTACGTCACCGTTGGCTGTGTTCTTTTGTGTGCTCATGTGTGTGCGCACGCTACCATGCCAGTACCATGGTACAGGTGTGGAGGTCAGAGGACCACTTGGATCCACTGCACAATACAGGGATTGAACTCCGGGTGGCAGACTTGCCTAGCTTTTATGTGCTGAGCTGTGTCTGGGGCCCTGTTTGTTCTTTTAGATACACTCTCACGTAGCCCAGACTGGCTTCAGATTTGCTCTGCAGTGAAGGACCTTGAACTTCTGCTCCTTTTTCCTCCACCCCAGCGTGCTGGCATTATAGGTGTGAACCACCACAACCAACTCGTGTGGCACTGTGGACTGAAGGCAGAGCCTCCAGCATGCCAGGCAAAGGTTCTACTAACTGGGCTGCATCCCCAGTCCCACTCCCTTTTAATATATAAGGTCTGACATTGTGAGACGCGATGCAGGAAACAAACGTTAGAATGAGAATCTGTAGTTGGCTTTTGAAGCCTGCCACATTTGCTATTTGAGCAGACCATGGCACCCACGTATGTGTCTGTTTCCAAATGAAATTTGCCTGTTAGGTGGATCAAACCCTTCTTTGGTTCCTGACTGTTGTATTTTGATACATTTCACACATAGCATTTGAAAGGTCCCAGCCCATCCACCGGGGATTTGTCACTGCCTGTGCCAAACTGGCATACAGCCCCTGTTCATGCTCAGCAAACTGCAGGGTGAGTCTCTAACCTAGCACAGTGACCCCAGCACTGCAAAAACAAATTATTTAGTGACAGGTAACTCTTTTAAGCAGCAGAGTAGGAAGCCATGCTTCAGCCTCGCTTTCAGATCCAAAGCTGACGTAATCTCACACTCTTCCCTGTAAAGCCCATTTGGATTTGGAAAACACTAAGACAAAAGACCAAGTTACTCGGGCTTGTCTGGAAAGCCATTGCTGGCAGCTGTCCCATGCCTTGAGCCCTGTGTGGAGAGAAGAGCAGCCAGGGCCAGGTCAGGTATATGGTCTCTGGCCCCTCACACAGTTATAATGGCTGGAGGCTGGCTCCGTGGCAGTCTGGATCCAGGGATGGGCCTTCTGGAGGCTCAGTTTGCATCCGTTTCCCATAGCTGGGGCAGCTGCCTGTCCACACCTGCTGCAAAGTTGTAACTGAGCCAGAGAGGACTGATGGTAGCTGGCATTTGTCCCAGGCATGAGGTCTTCAGTTAACTGTGGCTGCCTCCTGGCACGGAGCCCTCTCAGCCCAAGCAAACTCTGGATCCTCCTTTTATGGTCACTTAGTTCCTGGAACAAAGTCACTGAACCAGCTAGCCTACATTTTTGGCTCTACTCTACCTGCTAGGGGTCTTCTACTTTACCTGTTAGGGGGTCAGGATTTATCCTGGTCTTTCAGTCTGAGCATCCACACGGGTGAGCTCACAACTTCCTGTAACTCTAGTTCCAGGAGAGGCACTCCACGTACGTGGTGTACACACACCTACATAAAATAATAATAATATTAAAGAGGCTAGTGGTGCATGCCTTTAATCCCAGCACTCGGGAGGCAGGGGCAGGCAGCTCTCTGTGAGTTCCAGGCCAGCCAGAGTTATGCAATATGATCCTGTCTCAATTAGTAGAGGCTTTGATCTGTAACAGAGTAGCTCAGAGGATTGTACACAGGAAGTTGATGGAGCCAAAACAGGAAAGAGCCAACTTAAGACAAACTCTCCAGGGAGAGCAAACTCCCTACTTCCTCTAAGCAGGAGGAAGTACTCTTCCTGTACCACCTTTCACTGTTCCATCGCCTTCCAAGAGCCCACCCAAATTCTGAGTAGCTCACTCATTCACAAGGTCAGAGTTAGAATGCAATTGGCCCCAGAAGCCCCCGCAGTGCTACTACCATAGGAATTCTCATCCCAACCAAGATGTGCTAATGGTGTGGCATTCGAATCCACCCGGAGAAGCCAGAGGCTTAGACTCAATTCAAATTTAGATGAAACGAATGTCTTCCTCCTGCTAGCAGAAGGACAATAGTCTTAGAGCTCAACAACATACTAAGAGAAGGGGGTTAGGGTGGAATTTTGAGGTGGACATCAGAAAGGTGTGCAAAACAACTGTCCATGGAATGCACAGCTGGGCAGGAAAACCCTCTTTCTCCCTCAGCGGTGTCTTACTTTCCCGATATACAGTAATAACAGACCGTGTCATCTCTTCCCCATAGCGAGAAGCAGAGGCAGATGTTAACACCTCACGGCCCATTACCCTATTCTGACCTCCCCTGCAGGCCCCTAGGGTCTCCCAGGCATTCCAGAGCAACAGGGCTGTGGCTCTTACCAGATTATGGATTACCGTTTCTTTAGTCATCACAGGGGAATGGTCGCTCAAGTCTGAGCGCTTGGAAGACTAGGAGCTCAGTTCATTTCTGGGCAGGCAATACCACAGGGCCATCGGGTCAGGGCTGGCTGTCAAGCCCTCACTGTCATTACCCCTTCCACCTTCGTCTGTTTTCTGTTGCTGTAACGAAAGACCTGAACCCAGTCAGAGAGTGCTTGCCTAGCAAGTGCGATCCATCAGCAGCACTGAAAGACAAACGACCCAAAAACTCTGGAGGTTGATAACATGCTTATCTCTGTGGGGTTGGGGAGATGGCTCCGTTTTTGAGAACTTGCTGCTGAGTTCCACTCTCAGTGCCCACGGGAAGCTCACAACTGCCCATGACACCAGCTCTGGAGGACTTGTTGCTTATTTTCCGGCCTTTTGGGACACCTGCATACATGTGGGATACACTTAACACAGACAGACACTTACATGTAAATAAAAATAAAACACACACATACATACACACACTTGGTCTGGTGACGACGCCTGCGCCGTCACTGTGACCGAGCCTTGGACAGAGGCCTGGGGGGATTGAAAAAGAAAGACACAGACACAAACGGGTCACTCAATAAAGGGTGAATGCCACCCAGGCTTTACTCGGGACTCCTTTTATATGGGATGAACAACAAAGCCCAGTCACGAGTGTTCAAACAGGATGTTTTCAAGGTAAAGATAGCTCAGATGGAACCCTTCCGAACGCTGAGGTGTGGTTAAGAACCACAACGGATACAAGGAAGGAGTTCTTTAGCAAAACGAGTGGGGGAGGGGAAAATAAGGCCAGGCTCCAGTGGCGGGTTACAGCAGTATAGGTTGTGGTTCTCGGTGCTGCAGAGCGTGGAGCCAGCATCTACTTGGCTTACGTAGGGGCCTTTCTGGTGCACCCTAACATGGAGGAAGCCGGCCCCTGCTGAGGGAGAGGTTCTTTTTTTTCTCCCCTCCTCCCTCGAAAGCAAATGCCATCAATGGGGGCACCCCTTCCTGTTCTCATCCAATATTAATCACATTGTTCTTCAAGCACCATTGATATGACTTCGAAGATTAACTTTCTCGAGGTGAACTCGGGAAAGGACACAGCAGGGCCCAATGCTGTGCAGGAGGCAGGCTCCGCCTCTAAATGGAGGGAGAGCAGCGGTCTAGTGCTGGAGTCCTTTCAGAAAGTCTTTCAGGAGACGGTAGCTTGGTGACAGATCCTCTTGCTTTTGCCTCAAGTGGTGGGAGTAAAGACGTGTGCCACCATGCCCCACGGCTTTTTAGAAGAAAATACTTCCTTTTTATTTTATGTTATCATTATTTCACTGCTTGTTTTTATTATGTGCATAAAATTGTTACCTTTTTTTTTTTTGAGACAGGGTTATGTACTCACTTTATGTAGACCGATACTGGAAGTAAAGACCCAGTCTGTATTTTATTGTTAATTATGTAAATATGTATGTGTGTTTGGACAGGGGTTAAAGGAGGTTGTGAGTCCAAGGCTGTGGGTACCAGAAACAGCAAGCAGTCTTAACCAGTGACCTATCTCTCCAGTTTTGTTTTATTTTATGCCTGTTTTTGAGACATACTGGTGAAGGTGAAACTCACAGCTTGTCTTTCTTCCTTCCTTCCTTTCTTCCTTCCTTCCTTCTTTCTTTCCACAGGGTTTTCTTTGCGAAGCCCATGCTTATCTCGAACTCAGCTTTTTACTTGCCTCAATGCACCACCACGCCCAGCCTACCTTCATTATCTTTTCATAGAAGGGCCCTGTGTGTCTCCCTGGCTGGTCTCCAACTCTGTATCTGTGATCTTGGTCTTTGTGACCTACATATGCAGTGCTGGGAATCGAACCCAGAACCTCGTACATCCTCTCTAACACCTGAGCCATAGCTTTAGGACCTTTTATGTCACAGGCTGTTACCATGCAGGTTTAATGACCAGAAGGCTGCATGCAGTTCTGTACCTTTCTTCTCCCTCGGCTTTAAAGGGAGGTTATCAGATTAAGGTTCCCCAAAATTAAAACGACAATCTGCAAGCTCGCGCCTTCTTATTCTAAGACACGCCCTCTACTTCGAGAAAATAACCCTCCCGCCAGAGCCCTAGATGTCACTTTTTCTTCTACAGCGGAGGCAAAGCTTGGATCCTCCCTCCGCTGAGCGCACTCTGCTTTGATTGACAGCCTGCCTGACCAATCTGCGCACGGAGGATGATCCGTCCGTGGACACGCGTGCGTCCTGTGCTTAATCCAGCAATGGAAGCCCTGCGAGCTTTACGTTGTGTTTCTGTGGCCTGGCGGCCGGGGCTGGGGTCTTGCGCACGGCGGAGGGATGCAGGCTTCGGCACCGAGGCCCGGTGATTATAACACTCCACTTCCGTGTAGGGGAGAAACAAGGGGAGGACAGGCACGAAATTCAGATCAGGACATGATTCTAAACCGACTGTGTGGTGTGACCCGGCACTAGAACCTTGGCGCTATGAGCCTTTGCTGCCTCTTTTGTAAAGTCTTGGGAGCAGGTGGACCTCAAATGTCTGTTTGGCGCGGGAGTTCTGAGGCTTTTGTAAGAAAAGGCTGGACTAGGCACAGTGGGCGAGGGAGGTACCTGTTTCTACCATGTTTCTCAGGCGTCGGCATCAACCTCAGCGCTCTAGCAAGCGCAAGGACCTAGTGGAGGACCAGCCCTTCCCGGGGCTGCTGCGGGCAGAGAACCTTGGCCCAGAAGAACTGGCTCAAGTCCTGAGGGCAGCTGTGGTGGATCAGAAAGGTGAGGGGAGCCTGCAGCTCCTGTGCCTCCGATCCCCTGTAGCTGCAGGAGCTGGGCCAGCAGTCAGTCACATTCCTTCTCCTAGCCTCACCATCCTGAGGAGAGGTTTAGACCTCCAATCCTTCCTGTGTTCTGAGAGCAACTGTAACATAAGTTTACTATCAGAAAAAGCTTTGGGGTTAGTTATAGCTGGGCTCTGTAAGCGGCATGCCTCTTGATCTCAGAAAAGAGATGGCTGCTCTCTCGCAGAGAAGACCAGCATTCAGCATCCACATGGTGCTTCACAACTATGTTTATGTAGCAGTGAGGGGAGATAATATGGCCCCTACCTCGCGAGATCTAGCATCCTGATGTGAGAAATAACTGAGCAATCACTGCTGACTCTGGGTATGGTTACCACACTTGGAATTCCAGAACCTGGGAGTTAGAGGTAAGGAGGATCAGGAGGATCCTGGTGAGTGTGAGGCCAGCCTGGTGTTTGAGCCTCCTCCACCCCCAAAAGTCAAGCACTGTGGGTGGGGCGCAGGTTACGCTGAGATATGTTGGAGCCAATGGAAATGGACGCCCAGAACAGCAGGCATGAAAGCTCTGAGGTGCAGGGGTTACAGCTGCAATTTAAAGTGGGGCTGGGAGCTTATAACCCGAGGCTACATGCATGCAGGCATCTCTGCTTTTGCTGACATCTATGAAATGTTTCAGGACCTCTGGTGACACTGAACAAGCCACAGGGTCTGCCTGTGACAGGTATGGGCATGGGCAGGGCGGGAGAGGCTGGTGCAGAGATGGTTGGATGGCGCTCTGGAAACTTGTCCTCTCCCTCCCAGGGAGACCAGGAGAGCTGACATTGCTGTCTGTGCTGCCACAACTGAGCCAGGCCCTGGGACTCGAACACGAGGAGCTCCAGGTTGTGCGAGCACCTGGGAAGTAAGTGATAATGTGGCATTTATTTTACACTCACTGAATACACAAGTCTTATTCAAGTGCCTGATCCATGGTGCTCTTAGGACATTGGGCTCTTTGAGGGCCAGAGAAAGGGTCTTATGACTTGTTTTCCAGGTCTGGACTAGTCCTAGGGTTACTATTCAGCCTTTAGCTGGTGTTCCTTTAGTTGGCGTGGGATGTGTCTCTCCTTTAAAAACAAAAGATCTGTTTTTAGTTAATGTGTATAGTGTTTAGCCTGCATGCATGTCTATGCACCATGGTGCTTGTCTGGTGCCCTCAGATACCAGAAGAGGGCATCAGATCTCAAACTGGACTTACAGTTGTGAACCACCATGCTGAATGCTGGTCCTCTGCAAGTGCAGCCATCTAGACCTCGTGTTTGAGACCAAGAGGCTTTATGTGATTTGTCCTCTTCTTCCAGGGAAGCCTCTGGGCTTGTGCTCCTCTCGAGCTGTCCCCAGACAACAAGCCACCTGCAGAAGTTCTTTACCCACTCAAGGAGAGCCCAGAGACCCACAGCTACCTACTGGTGAGAGGTGCAGGGTCACTCCCAGGGCTGAGGGAAGGTCCCACCTGGCTGCTCTGAGACCTCCTTTCCCTTAGTGCCATCACTGATGGTGTCCCTGAGCCTTCTGAGGGGACAGTCCACATGGCTCTGAAGCTGGAACGAATGGATGGCATTGATCTTGTAAGTCAGAGATAACCAGGGAAGAGTTCTCTCTTCAGGTTTTTCCTTGCTGAATCCAGGCTGTGCACGTGGGGTGCCTGGTTCTGGTGTCTCTTAACAGGCAAATGCCTTTGTTAAGGCCCTATCCTAAGTCAACTGGCAGCAGGGGTGGCTTAACAGAGTCCTAGGTATGTGTTAAGTCATTCTTGACTGGTACCCTAGGCAGTCCCAGTGAGGTCCCCATCTCGAAAGGACATCCAAGAAGGTGTCAAAAGGACCCTCAGCCATTTCCATGTGATGGCCACAGGCTGTGGCTGTGCCCTGGTCCAGCTCCAGCCACTGACAGGTGGGTCTGAGCAGTACTCCGCTGGGATACGAGGCCTGTGAGGAAGACAGTGAGGATCTGGTGGACCCCAGGGCTATGTGATGGGCTCAGTGGGAGGCAGCAGTTTTATGTGCACACCCACAGTCTAGCACTTGGCACACAGCCTTATTCCTAGAGGCTTCATTTCTGTAGGATTGAACCCCCAGGCTGGGTGGGTTGGCCACTGTCTTTGTTCTTATCTTCCCATGATCTCTCTGGAGGCCGAGGTCATCTCACAGAGCCTTAATGATCTGAGGATGAGGGAAGTACTGCATATCAAGAGCAACTGCCCCCCAATCTCCCCTCTACTTTTCAGTCTTCCCCAGTCAGCTGCAGGTGCACATGACTCTACAGCTCTGCCCAATTCTTGGGGACCACACCTATGCTGCTCGTGTGGGCACCGTTCTGGGCCAGCGCTTTCTGTGGCCAGCAGAGACCACCAAGCCCCAGAAACAGGTATGTCTCTTGCCCCATATGCCTGCTCTTTCTGGGGTGGGGGTGGGGGTTGTGTGTCCAGATGCCGTGCACATTTGTGAAGACTAGGAGGCAGCTGGCTTGGTCTCTGGAGCCACCTGTGTCCCTGTGGTTGTGTGACTTAGGCCTCCTTCTGTCCATGAGCTGAAGAAGTTGGAAGCTGACCTCACAGGTCCTCACGTCCCACCATCCTTTTGAGCATTTGTTTATCATTTCTTCCTCATGTCAACATGAGTCCAGTGGATGGGAGTGCAGCAGGAATGGGCCTGGCTCTAGGCAGCCACTTGAGACCAAAACTATAGTTTTCTGGCCAGAAGGGGAGACTGAAGGTTTGTATGAATTGGGGCTTTGAGGGCCAGGTCTGTGCACCTCTTTTCTCGTCCCATTGGCCAGAGGCTTAATCACATGGTTTCACTAAACACAAAAGAAGCTGGAGAAAACTGTGCCTGTCTGTAGAACAAAATTGCTGTTACAGATGGGAGGCCCTTCAGATTCCCCTCCATGTCCATGAGAGCTGGGTGCTCCTCTGGCTAGACCTCAGATGGCCACTGTCTTCCCATCCCAGGTCCTGGATGAAGCCCTGCTCAGACACCTCCATCTGAGTCCTTCCCAAGTGGCCCAGATGCCTTTGCACCTGCACCTGCACCGCCTCCTTCTCCCAGGCACCAGATCCAGGGACCCCCCCAGTGAGCTGCTGGCACCCCTGCCCCCTTACTTCTCTCAGACCTTGCAGTACCTTCGGCTCCCTAACAACAGACTGTGCCTAACCCCCAGTTAGAAAATAGAATAAGGGCTGTGGCCCCCTCAAGGACAGTGAGATGGTGTTGAGAACAGCCAAGGTCCTGGGCTGCTTGGTCCAACACACCTAAGATAAATCCCAGAGAGGCTGTATGCATTGGGCAGGTGACTTCTCTCTGGACTTAATAAAAGTTCTACCTCACGGTCTGGTTTGCCAAAAATGAGAAAGTGAATGTTTACCAGGGACTGTGCTCTCTGCTCAAGTGAACAGTGGCCAAGTCAGGAGGTGGCATCTGCTGGCCAGGAAGAGGTTGGTTTGGATTTGAAACCAGATCTTTCCATGTATCTCTGGCTGGACTGGAGCTCTGAGATATGCCTGCCTCTGCCTCCTGAGTGCTGGGATGACAGGCATGCACCACTATACAGACGTACACTCTTCTGACCTTGGAGGACATGGCTCATTGAATTTCAACTCCCCACAGCACGTCCACAGGCTACAGGTAGATGCTGCTTTGGAGGGCCAGCCACCAACCCTCCACGAGTGGGAAATGCCATGACTATCCCCTCACGGAGGGAAGACACAGACCTGCACCTTCTAGAGAAGGGCTGAGGTTTAGGGAAGGCCCATCAGAGGCCATCCTGTCAACCCAGCCTGTCCTTGGGAGGAGGGCACCCTGATGGCTGGCCTTCCACATACTACCATTTTGCAAGCCATGTCTCCTTGCTCAGACTCATCTGTGTACTGCAGGCTCTTCCCCACAGACTTCCTGCAGAGAAAGCTAATACCCATCACTAGAGGAGGCTCTGCTGAACAGCTCGTGTTCTGAGCCTTGCCTCAAGTAGCCAAGCCAAGCCCAGAGAACTTTACTTGCATAAACTTTAATTTGATGCTGAATCCAGGATGGGGCAGTGACGATCAGAGCAGGGGTTTCTCTAGCCTTTTGGCCACTATGGGCTTCAGGCTTTGGGATACCAAAATAAGGGTGATGGGACTGGGGAGGCTCAGCCTCTTCGTGGGGTATGCCTCAGCCCTGGGTGTTTTGCCGAGTCTGGCCTTGAACTTGCCTTTGGCCTTGACTTTCCTGTGGATGCTAGGAAGAAGTCCGGCTTCAAAAGGCAAAGGCCACGAGGCACTTCCAAGGTGGCAGCCTCGGAGTTGCAGGGGAATAGCAGCCTCGGTGTAAAGAAGGGGAGGAAGAGAGAGATGATCAGGCCTCTGTCTTGGCACAGGGTTCTGTGGAAGACAAGCCCTTCCCTGGTGCGCTGCTTGGTCTGAGTGCTGCCCACTGTCTGTGCCCTTCTGCCCCAGTCCCACTGCTCAGCACTACCCGCCAGGGTGTGCAGTGCAGCTCGAAGCCCACCTGTTTTGGCTTCTGCATGCTAGGTGCCAGCTGGAGATCAGGGTGAGGTGGGAAGGACATCAGAACCTTGGCAGTAGGTAGAGTCATCAAGGCCTTGCCTGTGGTTGACAGAGCCTTAGAGCCCACCAGCTGGCCATGCTGGAGTCTGAGGACCTGGCTCTTGGGTCGGTGCACACGGGGAGAAGGCAGCCAGGCCTTGGCATGGAGGCTAGGGAAGTGGAAAGGGGCTGTGGGAGAAGGGAAGCGGTGAGGGCTGGGCTAGGCCGCAGCCTGACCAGCTCTCTTACAGGGTATGTGCAGAGGTGGGGATGGGAGGTGTGGGCAGATGGAGCCCCTCCCAGTTCCTCCTCCAGAGGCAGTGGGAAGAACACAGGGTTGGGGGTCCAACAGACCTGGGTCTGCATCCCAGCTCTGCCCCTTCTGAGCTGTGCAACCTCGGGCAACGTCCTTAAACTTCCTGCTACCTCGGCTGGAAAATGGGGACAATAGCACCTACCTCACTAGGGTGTTGTGAGGGCTAAGGGGGTGCAGGAAGGGCATGGTGGCAGCGCCTTTCTCCAGAGAAGAGGGCAAAGCTGGCCAGGGCAGCAGCAGAGGTCTGGACTCTCAGGACGCGCACTCCAGGGCCAAGCCCTGGCATCTTCTGGTCTAACTGCCTGGCAGGGTGACTACTTTGGAATACTCATTTGGTTGTATATTTAAAGACACTTGGTGAGCAATCTCATACTTGGCTATCACTTGTGGCTTCCTGGCAGGAGGGTAAGCCCAGACACTTGGGAAGAGCTTGGAGAGCCGGTAGCAATGGCTTTGGGAGGACGGGAATATTCTGGGAACGTGGTTTTACCCCAGGTCTCAGGCTTTTTCACACCCCGTGACCTGTTGAAAATGTGGCCCACCCTGATGTTGGGGGGCTCCTACTTCTGGAGGGTGAGGCACACCAGGGCTGTGGCACTTTTTGTCTTGCCTTTCTTCCCCTTTCCAGGGACCGAGGTGGTGGCAGTAGTTTCTGGCTTCTCAGTGTTTCCCAGGCTTTCGGCCCTAGCATTTTTCCTAGAGGCTGGCCTGTGGGTAGGAGAGCCTGAGTCCTTGCTTTCCCCAGAGCCTTGCTGGGTCAGCAGATGAGGGAGTGATGAGCGGACCCCTGTCCGCCGATGACCCACTGCCACGGGCTTCTTGATGGTAGAGCCCTCCACTACGAGCCGGATGCCCACGTACTGGGGCACCTCCACAGCAGGCTATGGACAGGAGAGAACACGGCCATCTCAGACACTAGTGCTGGAAATCAGGGCCCAAGGCAGAGATAGATAGAACCAATTTCTGGGGTATCTGGTCAAGAGGCACATCTGAGAAACAGGAAGTTCCTTCAATCCTCAGGATTTAGAGGACCTATGGTCACAGAGCCCAAAGGAGCCAGAAAAGGAGAAAACCACAGCCATGCAGACAAACACCCAACCCCCACTGTCCACCAAGGCAACTTCTGGCCTGTGTTAGAATTCAATCGATTTCATGCCATGGGCAGCCAGAGACCGGCAGAACTGAGCCATGGCTTCCTATGTGGAAATGAAATTCCTACAGTGAATACTAAGAAGAGGGAGGCATAGTACCTCTGCTGTCCTCAGTGAGGCCTCAAGGTCAGAGTAGCCTTCTAAGAATAGAGAGAGATTACAGGCGATGGGGAGCTGCCAGACGTGGATGCTGGGACCTGAACCTGGGTCCTCTTTAAGAGCTGTCTACTGCTTTTAACTGCTGAGCCATCTCTCTAGCCCAAATTATTTTCAGAATAATTTATATTGTGTAGGACGGCGGTTCTCAACCTTCCTAATGCTGTGACCCTTTAACATAGTTCCTGCTGCTGTGTGACCCCCCCACCATCAAATTATGTCATTGCTATTTTATAACTAATTTTGCTACAGTTGTAAATCTTAAAGTAAATATCTGATATTCAGATTTGTCTTAGGAGACTTCTGTAAAAGGATCATTTGATTCCCAAAGGTTGAGAACCACTGGTCCACAGCATTCTGTCGTTAGCAAAGGAAAATGGACAAACAGACAAAGTAATTAGTAATTTTGGGGCAGAGGTCAGTGTTGACAGAGATAAAGGTACTTGCTGGGTTCAATCCCCAAGGTCCATGGGGTAGAAGGAGAGAACTGACTCTCACAAGTTGTCCTCTGACCTCCACATGTGTGTGTGGCATGTGCAACCACACACATACACAAACTCAAATACAATAGATAATAATACAGACACCTTAGCCCAAGGTCAAATTTGACATCAAGAGTTAGGAGAGTCTGCTGGTTGTGCCTTGTGGTGGTCAGAGGAGTGCCCAGCATCACTTAAGTGGGGTATTTTTTTGCCAAAAATCTCTACTCCAAACCTCATTAAGTTAACCTAGTTTCTAGTTCACAGGGCAGTCAGAAAACAGACTGATCTCAACAGCACAAGGAGACAATCAGATAAGACAGCATGTGGGACAGCGCTACAGGCTGACCAGCCTGGCCTCTAAAGGATCAGGGTGCCAAGAAAGAAACTGTGGAGCTGTCCTAGATCAAAGAGATCAGAGAGAAAAGGTACAGTGTGACCACCCCAGATGCACATTGGCCTCAAAATCAGATCAGTAATAAAAGATATCTGGGGACAAAAGACATCTGAAAAATGCCTGGATCAATCTTTACAGGCATCCAACCATTCGGTATTTTGCTCGTTTATTCTGAAACAAGGCTTCATGTAGCCCAAGTTAGTCTCAAACTCATTTTATAGCCAAGGATGACCTAAAACTCCTGATCTTCCTGTTGCAGCCTAAATGCTGGGATTACAGGTGTGTGTTGTCATGCCTTATGAAAATTCTGATCAATTTTAAATGGCAAGGACTTCATTTTTCCCCTTTCCTCTGCCAGATTCAAACTTACCAGGTAAGTCAATGTTTTTGACTGGTTAAAAAAAAAAAAAAATCCTATACAAAAAAAAAAGAAGAAGAAAAGAAAAGAAAGAAAGAAAGAAGGAAAAGAAAAAAGAAAAAATCCTATACGGGCCAGAGAGACGACTCAGCGGTTAAGAGCACTGACTGCTCTTCCAGAAGTCCTGAGTTCAAATCCCAGCAACCACATGGTGGCTCACAACTGTCTATAATGAGATCTGATGCCCTCTGCTGGTGTGTCTGAAGACAGCCACAGTGTACTTATATATAACACAAAAAAATTTTTTTAAATCCTATACTTATTATAAATAAGCAGGATCAAATCTGTTTTTGGTAAAGATGAATAATATAATAATTATTATAACAATAATAACAGACACTAGTAATCGACTCTTGATAGGCCTTGATGGAGCTGCCATCAGCTTTACTGGGCAAGTACAGTAGTTAAAGCTGTCTTCTGTGTCTAAAACCCTAGCAACACCCCAGAGGCAGATCAAAGTGTTCCATTCAATTATAGTCTTTTTTTATAGACAGGAAATAAGGCTACCTAGAGGTTTGGATTGCGATTAGAGGTTGAGGATGTCCCAGAGCCTCTGAAGGTATTTCTGAATATGAACTCATGGCATTGATGACCTTCAGAGGACAGTAACCTCCAGTTCACAGATGAGTCAGGCCAGAGAGAAGTGTTTGTTAAAAGACACCTGTGGGGGTCAGGACGGGAACCCAGTCTTGAACTATGTCTCACAGCAGATCCCAGGACTGTGAGGTTGCCTCTGGGAAGTGCTGGAGCATCTTACCTGCTTATAGATGAGTTCAAAGGCTCCTGTATCACAGCTGCGGTCCAGTCGCCGGTCGATGACCACACGCAGGGTATCTGCTTGCACACCAGCACAGAGGCGGGCAGTGACAGCTGTGGAAGGTGCCATGGTGGGGCTGGCATTGATTTCAATCAACCAGGGCCTGAAGTCTTCCCCAAACACAAAGTCAGCCCCATAGAGCTCAAAGCTGGCCTTCCGGCACTGCACGTTGTCCTGGGAGGTCTGCAGGGCGTGGATCACAGCAGCCTTCATGCCAGGCACAATGACACTGGACCAGGCCTTTGGGGCATCTACCTCCTGCAAGTAGGCCTGAAACCTCTGGCTGGACCACATGTTATCCCGGGGCAGCATTGGGTGCCGGTGACAGGAAGCCTCCAGATGTTTCTGGATGGAGTTGTTACACAGGTGCACAGAGCTAGAATGGGACAGAGTCAGGCTCAGCCCTGGAGCCCTACCCAACCTCAGGGCTTCAAAGTCCTGGGGTCAGCCATTTTGTGAGCTTAACCTAGACAGGCCTCTGCTGAAAGATCAATAGGACAGAATGTGTGCTGCCCAACTCCCACCCCATTCACCTAAGCCAGGGCTAGTCATCTCAGAACACTCGGGTGTTGCAGATAGGCCACAGTTGCCTACTCCCAGTTCACTCTTTCTGTGTGTGGCAGGGAATAAGATAGAGAGAGAGAATGACCCCGAGTCATGAAAGGGTGGTCAAACCCCAGTTTCACCAGTGATTAACTGGGAGGTCCCAAGCAAACCATTTAACTTGTTGGCTCTCACATCTCTAAAATGGCAATGACCCACCACTCCATTGTTTTTGAAAATTACTATGATACAACCAAGCAAAAGACTTATGCCATGTGAAATGCTTAATGATAAACAGCTACACTGTACTGCTGCTCCAGTCTCCAGATGTGGAAACTGAGGCTGGTCGTTTTCTTTGAGATGGTCTCACGTAGCCCAGGCCAGATTTAAACTTACCAGGTAGCTGAGGATGACAGTTTACACTCGATCGCCCTGCTTTCACCTTCCAAGTGTTGGCATCACAGACAGCCACTACTGTACCTGGCTTGATCTACCAAGTTCTGGGATTACAGTTAAGAGCTACCACACCTGGCTTGTTTCATCTCTAGAGTGGACTCTCACTATATAGCCCAGTCTGTCCTTAAGCCCAAAATCCTCCTGACTTAGCCTCCAAGTGCTGGGATTACAGACGTGGACCATTGTGCCCTGCTAGAACAGTCTTAAGTAGTTTTTTACTTCTCCAGAGGCACACAACTTGATGCTGCAGAGATGGAATTGTAACTGAGGCCTCATCAAAGTATCTTCTCATCCCACAAACAAACCACAAGTTGCCTTTCCTCTCTCGAGTTTGTCTTAGTCTGCCTTTACCTAGATCTATATTTTCTTTGTAACACGTATCACCTTCTATCCCAGTGGTTCTCAACTTATAGGTTGCCTAAGACCATCAAAAAACACAGATATTTACACTTTAATCCATAACAATAACAAAATTAGTTATGAAGTAGCAACAAAAAAATTTAGTCAGGGGTTACCACACATAAGGAACTATTGTTGGGATTCTGTAAACCCCACCCCTCAGTTACCTAGCAACAGCCAGGTATACCCCACCCCTCAGTTACCTAGCAACAGCCAGGTATACCCCAACCCTCAGTTACCTAGCAACAGCCAGGTATACCCCACCCCTCAATTACCCAGCAGTGGCCAGGTATGTTCCGCCCCAGTGACCTGACACTATAAAAGAGGCTGCTTGACCCCTTCTCTCTCTCTTGCCTCTCTAGGCCTCTTGGCCTCTTGCAGCCATGCTCTCCCACCCCTACCCCTCCTACCCCTACCCCTCCTCTTCCCCTTCCCTTCACCCCCTCCCTCCACATGCTCATGGCCAGCTTCTACTCCTCTACTCTCTCTCTGCCTCTACCACCCTCTTAACTCTCCCATGACCTGAATAAATTCTATTCTCTACTATACCATTGTGTGGCTGGTCCCTCAGGGGGAAGGGATTCCCAACATGGGTCCCACAGAGGCATCTCTCTTGCCTCCCACTCTCTTCATCCTTCCCCTAACATTGGTGCCAAAACCCGGGACTTCGTCTTTTCACAACATTGGTGCCCTGTGACTTTTCCTTTCAGTAACTTTTCCTTTTATTGGTGCCCTGTCATCTTTCCTTACAACTATATTAAATGGTGAAAGCATGAAGCAGTTGAGAATGGCTCTTCTAGCATATACTGTTAGCCATAGTTACACATGAAGTTGCTAAGATGTAAGCCCTTGAGATCTGGGATCTTGTTTTGTTCACTCCTGTATCCCAAAGGCACCCTGCAAGCTCTTCAGGATGGAAAAAGTGTGTATGTGTGTGTGTGTAGCCTGCTTCCTTACCTGCAGAGTCTGTGGTCTGAAATCTAGCCTAGATCTAAGAGTTCACTCCTTTGTCTGCTGACCTCCCCACTAGACCGGATAGTCAGGGGAGGTGGAAGGTGGGCTCACTTGTCCAGGTTCTTCAAGGAGAAGGGCTGTGTGGAGAAGCGGATGTAGCTGTCCCGGTAGAACCACACGGTGAGTGGGTTCCAGTCAGTTACCAGGAACCACTGTCTCAGGTCAAACTTGGTGCCGAAGATAAGCAGGGGCCGCTCGATGTACTTCTGCACAATCCACTTGCCATCCTTCATCACCATGGGATTGCAGTCCACCAGCTTCAGCATCTCATCCAGGTGGTCCATGCACATAATCCCTGAGGAGACAGGCAGTCAGGGACCAAGCAGTCAGGCTATGGTCAGAAGTGCCAGAGGACCATGGGTGATCCTGTTATTAGCTCTCAGCCCCACAGAATCCAGCTAAACATTAAGGCTGCACCCCTCTCCCCTAGTCAGAACCAACTTCCCTCTAGCAAATAATTTAAATAATTTTCTAATTAACTGTTTAATAAACTTTTTCTATATACTGGTAAAAATTTAACTGGGGGCTGGAGACTGGCAAGATGGCTTAGCATTACAAGCACTTGCTGTTCTTGCAGAGAAACCCAGCATTCATATGCTATAACTCCCGTGCCAGGAGCTCTGGTACCTTCTTTGGTCTCCATGGACAGTGGGCATACACACAGTGCACATAAAAACAAATAGGCAAAGCACGTACAAATAAAGTTAAAAAATAAGTAAGGGCAAAGTGGGTAAAGGCACTTGTCACCAAGGCTGATCACCTGACTTCAGTTCCTAGAACTAGAACAGAGCTCTGACATTCTTAGGCACACACAATGTAAAAACATTTAGATAGGGCTGAAGAGCTGTCTCAGTGGTTAAGAGCACTGACTGCTCTTCCAGTGGTACTGAGTTCAATTCCCAGCAACCACATGGTGGCTCACAACCATCTGCAATGAGATCTGATGCCCTCTTCTGGTGTGTCTGAAGACATCAACTGATATAAATTAAAAAAAAAAAAAATCTGAAAAAAAAATTAAGTTGGTACATGCCAAAAGCATTCACTTAAAAAACAAACCCATTAGATAGTGTTGAGCATGTCAGACATTATTTCCCTCCGGTAGTTAAAACTAGGAAACTGAAAGGCACACAGGGTGAAGCCAGCTGCTGTGCCAGATCCTTGGAGCTTTCTGGGTTCCACACCTATCTGTGCTAGGCTCTCATGGGCTCCCATGGGGCTTTGTGAGGCTGTGGGGGAAAGTTCAGCAGATGTCACCTTACCTGTTACTAGTCACCTGTGCAAACCATCTCTGGCTACAGCTCATACATCCAAGGGCACACATGTCTTCTTTCCTTTTTGTTTTTCTCACTTCCCTTCTTCTATTTCTTCCTGAGACAGGGTCTCACTATGTAGCTCTGGCTGTCTTAGAACTCACTATATAAACCAGGCTGGCCTCAAACTCACAGAGATCCATCTGCCTCTGCCTTTCTGTCTCTGCCTCTGCCTCTGAAGTGCTGCGATTAAAGGCTTGTGCCACCAAGCTCAGCTTGCTTTCCCACTCTCCTCCCCCCTTTTATTTTGTGACAGTGTCTTATGTAGTCCAGGCTGGCCTCACGTTTACTGTGTAGACAAGGCTGGCCTTGAATGATGCTTTTGCTTCCACTTGGGATTATATACACTTTCCCTTTTGTTCATTTTTATCTTATATGCATGAGTGTTTTCGATATGTCTGTTTTGTGCATTTCCTGGAACTGGAGCTACACAGTGTTTACTTTATAACACTTCACTCACCTTTTACACGTGGACTTTTTTCAATTAAGAATATCATACAAGTTTTCTATTTCTTGGGAGGCCCTCTTTAAAGGCTGGGCTGATGCTGGACTCTCCTGTGCACACAGTGGATACACTGATTTGATTCAATAAAGGTGAGGATCAGAAAACTGAGATTCAGAGAGGCAAATTGACTTGTTCAAGGTCACAACACCATATTAAGAGCTGAGATTCAAACTCACAGTGGGACAGATTAGCCTCCCAGGCTTCTAGTAGTAGATAAAGGTACTAAAACTGGAAGAAGAGGTTGCTACCCCACCTCTGCCTCGGGACTTGGCTCCGGGCTTCACGATCCAGATGTTCCGATCCCCCTCCATGTCTATCTGGGGTACCACAGCCCGAAGCTGCTGTAGGATGTCTTCACAGCGCTGGACTTGGACCTCCAGGTAGCTGAGTTCTGCCCCTTCACTGTATGGAGACAGTGGGACTTGAGGAGGATGGGGTCTGGGGCCAGATGAGAGGATAGGAGACACAGCCCTACCCCACCCCAGCTGTGCTCTAACCTGCTCTGCTCATGCCCGTCCCTGAGACACCTAGCCTATCCAGACCACGTCCCTCCCCAGTTCTCCATGCCACCTTCATTCCTAATGAGGATGGGGCAGCTCTCACTGAGCCAAGCACCCTGGAGAGGACTTCTCTTGTTCTGGTCCATCCTCTCAGTAACCTAAGAAGTATTAACTTCCCTAGCCAGTCTTGGGGAAATGCCAACTGAAGTGGGGGCGGGGTGTTAGTGACTGAGCCCTGGTGCAAATACCTGACTGAAGATGTTTTCAGAGGCTGACCCTCCTAATCTGGATTTAAGGCAGACAGTCAGTCCTTTCTTAGCCTCTCTCTGGTCTGCTCAGGTGAGTCTGTATCCTGCCTCACCAGGACTTTTCTCTCTCCAGCCACACACTGTCCCACACCACACATCCACTTATTCAGTTACTGCCTGTCCTCTCCTACTGGCCTTTCTAGTGTGTGGTGCCAGGGCTTGAAACCAAGGCCAACTAGGTTGAGCACACACTGTCCTCTGGGCCACAAGTTGAGCCTGCAAGACCAACTTCTGTGGGTTTGCCCTCTGCTGTATCTCCCTCTCCCACACATACCCCTCTAACCCTTTTCCCCCTGCTGTCCCCCCAGCCCTCCACCCCTACCACTTAGCTGGCATTCTCCAAATCTATTGACTAAATGGTTTGGCTCTGGAAGCTGGAAAGAATTTGGCATACAGGGGTTCACAGGAAAGGGAGGGACCCTGTTCCCTGTAGGATGGAGTGTCCTCAGCTATAATTCATGCACTGTCCCAGAGGGCTGCCTCATTTAAACTACAAAGATGCTAACCTGGTGCTAACCTCATTTTAACACCCTGATCTCCACCATAGCCTTCTTTTTATAAGAAATACCAAGGACAAAAGTGGCCAGACAAAGGGGCTCAGAGGGCTCTGGGGGACACTCCCTAGCTCCTCAAGAGCTTTTCCTACAGTAAATCTGCACTGAGGCACAGGAAAGTGTCACCTAGGAGTGATACAAGGAATTTGAAAATGTTCATTCAGAATGATTTCATATTGGGGGGGAATCATTTTCTCTCATTTTCTCTCTCACACACATACACACACATACTCGAGTGCAGGTGCGTGCAGACTCAGACGCAATGGGTCCTTTAGAGCTGGAGTTACACGTGGTTGTGAGCTACCTGACATGGGAAACCAATGCAGATCTCTAAAAGAACAGTTAGTGCCCTCAGACTGGTGTATTCCTCCAGCCCACATGGGCTTGTATTTTCGATTGGCTTTGATTTTGGTTTTGGTTTTTCCAGACAGGGTTTTTCTGTGTAACCCTGGCTGTCCCCAAACTCACTCTGTAGACCTGGCTGGCCTCAGACTCAAGAAATCTCCCTGCCTCTGCCTCCTGAGTGCTGGGATAAAGGTGTGCTTCACTACTGCCTAGCTTCACATGGGCTTGTCTGAACTGAGGAGGAAGTCCTAATGTGGTGCTGAGGGAATCACTCACCTGTGGGAACTTTCTTTTGGGGGAGATAAAGGCTCCTTATTAGCCCAAGCTGGCCTTGAACTTGCAGTGATCTCCCTGCCTCAGCTGCCTAATGCCAGCCACCCAGTCTGCTCTTAATTGCTTTCTGAGGGTTTTATGTGACTCTAACTTTTGGGGGATTCTCAACAGCCTCTACATTGGAAATAAAAAAGGATCTTTGATAATTCTTAGTTTAAGAAATCTGAGTCTAGCCAGGTTTTTAATCACAGCACTTGGGAGGCAGAGTTCATAGCTAGCATGGTCTACAGTGGGAGTTCCAGGACAGCCAGGGCTACATGGTGAGACCCGTTCTCAAAAAAAAAAAAAAAAACAAAAAACAAAAAACAAAAAAAGGGGGTGGGGGAAGGAGACATGAACCTGACAGCCTGAGTTCAATTGTGTTAACAGGAGAGAACCAACTTCACAAGGTTATCCTCTGACCCCCATACCACACCTTGGCTCTCACGTACACCAATCAAAAAGAAAAGAGAGCCTAGGGTGTGGCTCACTTAGTAAAGCACTTGCTTAAGCCTGGGGTCCTGAGTTCTACCCCATTGGTGTGAAACCGATAAAATGGCTTCATGTTCCCTGGCACTAAGGGAAAAGCATAGGGTAGCCCTGTTGTCACTGTCTGCTGTTTAGGAAGACCCTAGTTGTTTGCTGCAGTTGTGGGCCTCCTCATTACATCATTTATCCAAAGTCCTTCGATCTGTTTCTCTCGGTTAGCACGGCCCACGTGAGACCCTCAGTGCTCCCACCTGGCTTGCAAGCCTTCCACCCCAGGGCTGTGACCATAGAGCATCGGCTCTGGAGCCTGGCGCACTGACAGACACAGGTGGTGCTCATCACATTCTCCGGCTGCACCCCACGTCCCGCCTTCTGTTACTCAAACACCTGTGCCCAAAGCCAGTTCCAAAACATCACCCTTGTTCTTCCCAACCCTCTCACGCTAAAAGATTCTGAATTTTGCATCAAAGAAACTTGTTAAATTCACCATGTTTAATTCAATGTTTTCCAAATGTGACTGGCCACAAAAACCCCAGTCTTGTGATGTCTGCTTCCTTCCTATGGGAATTAGCATCCTGTGTCAGGCAGTGACAGATGGCCTCAGGATCAAATCGAAATGCCTAAGATTCCTATTTTGAGTGGACAGCACAAGCCGATCCTGCTCATACTGTACTCCAAGGTGGATGCTATTTTTAAACTCTTATTTTGCATTCAAGAGAAAGTATGTTTGGAAAGCTCGGTGATGTACCGGGGTCATAGAGCTTGGGGGGATGGAAAGAAAAGAACTGGAATTTAGGTGTACTGACAACCCAAGCTTGGGCCTGTGCAGCGCTAAGTGGAAGAAGCTGACTGTTCTCTTTGATGGCGCCAGTGGGAGCCTCTGAGGGTTCCTGAGTAGAAGAGCCCAGGACAAAAAAAAAAAAAAAAAAAAGAGGGGTGAGGTGGAAGGGCTGGGGCTGAGCTACATCTCCATCTGAGGGTCTGACTATAATCCCGGCCCATGCTCAGAGCCCTGCCCTGTAGGGAACTTACTGGACTATTTGGTAGTAGCGCTGAAGGAAGAGGGACCAACCATCGGAGCTGAGGTACAGCGGGGTGTTGGGGTCCTTGTCAATATCTTTGTGGGCTACGCTGCTGAGGTGCTCCTCGCACACACTCAGAGCCTCATCCACAAAGTCTGGGGACACTGTCACTGGCTTCTTTTCCTGTTTCTTGGGCTGTGTATCTTCTGTAGGGACAGACGGACAAGTAAACAACCCATTTCAAAGCAGGTAATGTGACACATGCCATCGCTCTTTGCTGACCTATCACTTACCTGAGGCCTCGCCCTAAAGACACTGGAGGCCCAGTGTGAACTCGATCCCCAGCCACCCTGGGACATGCCTCTCAGTCACCTGAAACTGCTCTAAATTCCCCTGCAACCCTAGCATTTCCTTCCAGTAAAGCTGCCCATTCCTTCCCAGAGTCCCTTAGCCATGGAGCCCCATTACTGCAGAGAGGGAGGGGAACTGTATAGATTAGACCAGCATGCAGAGGGTTCCTGTGCCCCCTCCCCTCCCACATGTTCCCTATGTTCAGGCTCAGGATTTCTTGGGGGGACATCTGTACATTGCTGTGTTCCTGTTCGTCCTCCAGAGAGATCATGAAATGGTTCTCACAAGTGGGGTGGGGCCATGTGGTCTCTGTCTGCCTCTCTAAAGTGGTCCATCAGGCCCATTATAGGGCTGAGCAATTAACAAATGACAGGTGTGGGGTAGGTAGGAATAAGGGTAGAGAGATTTCAGGATGATTCGTGGTAGACAGAGGATGGACAAGCAGACAGGAAGTCAGACAGATGGACCTGTATGAGGACAGGAAGGAAGGTGGGAGTGGAAAGATGGACGTAACATGGCTGACAGCTGAAGGGATAGGCAAGGGGTAACCTGGGGGAGGATGGTTGAATGAACTAATTGTAACAGGGGCAGGCTGGGCGAAAGATGTTCACAGACTGGAAGAGGGGCAGAGGCTGGAGGCAAAGGCTGCAGTCTGGTCATATGTCCTAACCGTGCAGATGAGGGAATGAGAGATGGGCACATACCTGTGGGAGGGGAGGGAACCACAGCACTCACCTAGGGCCTCTTCCTCTCTTGCCTGGATGGAGGTGGGCTGTGACTTCCCTTCCAACATCACCACCAGCTTGAGGACGTTGCGGGCAGCTGTCAGCCAGAAGTCCTCTGCTCCCAGGCAGGGATACCCTGCTCAGCCCCCAGGCTCCAGGCCTCTCCTGGTTCTGGAACCTTACCATGGCTTGTTCCATTTTGGATCCAGAACCTCATTTACCTGTCTCACTCTAGCACCTGGCTCCTAACCCATCTATTAAACATCAGACCCACAATGTGGCTAGATCGTCTTTACAAGTGGCCTGGACCAGTTTCTTTTCTTCTCTCTCTCTGAGACAGGGTCTTGCAGTTTCAAGCTGTCTGGCTTGGAACTCACTATGAAGAAGAAGCTGATCTCAAATTTGTGGCCATCCTGCCTCTGCTCTCCACTGTGGGGATTACAGGTGTTATAGGTGTTTGATAGTTATCCTAACCTGAGAATCAGACCGTGGCCTAAATTCTATCTCAGGTTTGGGACATAATTTAAAAGCTGCCATCTGATCTGGATCCAAATTCTGAACTCAGAACCCACATTGAAGCAGGAACCTACTTTCCCTTCCAGACCCATAGCCTTTTGTGGAACCTGGTACAGGCAGCAACTTATCTAGACCCTAGGCAGAACCAACCCACCGCCCCTAGAGCCTGCTGTAGGGGACAAGCCTGGCTCCATAGGCTTCTCTGAATGCTAAGGTTGGCCAAGCTAGGAGGCTCATGAATTACTGGGAGGAAAGGGCTGGGGTTACAGAACAAAGTCTACAGAGTAGGTGAGGGCACTAGGGGAGGCTTGCTACTTTCCACTGTGGGGCAGATAGCATGAGGAAGCCAGGCCTGGGATTGGAGTCCCCTTACCTATGAAGGCTTTCTTGTCATCCTCTGCCCCAAGTCGGTAGCATCGTGGGAAGAAAGAGTCAGCATCAGCCTCATCAAACCATGGCAGATTCCGGAGGTTGAGACAAAGGCCCACCTATGGAGACAGCTGCTGGAGCACCAGGAAGGACCCAGATCGTGTCAAGGGGGTTCCCCCACATGCAGTATAGCCCAGACACTCAGGAAAATGGAAGACCCTGCCTGGAGCCTCGAACCCACCTTCTAGGCCTGACTGGATAGCCATCTCCAGGTTTGCCCAGCTGAGAAGGCCCTGGTCCCTTCACCCACCCTTTTCCATCAATGCTCCACTCAGGAAGCCACCACCCAGGTTCAATGGTTCTCAACCTTCCTAATGCTTCAACCTTTTATATGCAGTTGATGTTGTGGCAAACCCCTAACCATAAGATTATTTTCATTTCCACCTCATAACTGTAATTTTGCTACTGTTAACAATCTGAAAGTAAAGATCTAATGCCCAGGGTGCAACTCTGATTGAGAACCACTGACACAGATAATGCTGACTAAAGCGTTCATCTTTAGCAAAACCTTACACATCAGGCTGTTCAGACACTCCCATCTAAAGATGAGAAAGTGGAGGCTTGGAGAGGTGGCGCCGCTAGCTGAGAAATCCAGATAAGACTCAATAAAGCCAGGAGACAGACATGCTCTGTTTAGGAGGCCAGAGCCCCTTTGCTCACACCAGATGCCATGGGCAATGAGTGCACAGTTATCATGTCAGCATACGTCAGAGTCTGAGAACTACATGTAAACCCAAGAACATCTGTGTTCTCTGAAGAATCTCCTCTGACCTACAAGTCCAGCAGGAACTGGGGCTTCCCCTGGACTCCCTGGGATGCCCACCTTTGTAGTGAAGGAGCCTGCACAGGCATAATGGTTTATCATCTGATCCTTGGAAAGGAATCGACAATCCAGCACGTCACGCCGAGTGGTCCAGATGAGGTAGGGGGTCTCATTTCGAACCATGCGGGACTGGAGGGAAGGGAAGGATGGAGACATGGAGGCGGGGGTCAGGGGAGGCAACTTCTCTGGTACAGAATGGTATCCAAAGTGTCCACTGGACTCCCCCATCTCTGAATATGTCATGAGAAGTCATGTGCTCCAGAGCATATGCTGGGTGAGCAGAAAGCATCTGGCTTTCCAGCCCCCACTTGTCCTCGTGTCCGAAGGCAGTAACTAAGCTGCACGCCACGATGCCAACCATACCTTGTTCTGTGATCATCATGGATTTTCTCAGTGGAAGGACAATGACTCTGACCAACGAGCACACAGTATGAGCCCAACCTTTCCATCCTTCCTACAACTCTCAGACACAGGATGATGATCAGCCAGACTCTGTTCTTTATTTTTAGAGACAGGCTCTTGCTAGGTAGCCCAGGCTAGCTTCTAACTCATGATCTTCCTGCTTCTGCTTACCAAGTGCTGGACTACAGTAAACCACCCTACCTTTCTTGAACCCATTATCTCTGTGTCAAGAAAGATGACTCCAGGTGTGAACTCAGATCCACACCTATGATTCCATGACTCGGGAGGCAGAGGCAGGTGTGGATCTGAGTCCCAGGCTGGCCTGGTCTACAGAGTTAGTTCCACGACAGCCAGGGCTACACAGGCAAACCCTGTCTCAAATAAAATAAGTAAATAGAAAGGGGAAAGGCTGTGTGCTGGCAGTTCATGTTGTTTCTGAGCTGAGGTCTGTGGGTGTGCTTGTGGGGTCTGTCACTCTTGTGTTTCAGTACCATCGTCTGAGGGTTGTATTCGGAGGACTGAAGGAACTGATTCAGAAGACACTCAGAACAAGGCTCAAAATGGGTGCGGTGGTGCTTCCTGTAACTATAGCACTCAGGAGGCCGAGGAAGGAGGGCCTTGAGTTCAAATTCAGCCTGAACTCAGCTGTGTACTAGGACCCTACCTTTTTTTTTTTTTTTTTAAACAAAGATTTTTTTTATTTGTTTGGTTTTTAAAAAATCATTTTTAAAGATTTATTTATTATATATAGTACACTATAGCTGTTGTGAGACACACCCAAAGAGGGCATCAGATCTCATGATAGATGGTTGTGAGCCACCATGTAGTTGCTGGGATTTGAACTCAGGACCTCTGGAAGAGCAGTCAGTGCTCTTAACCACCAAGCCATCTCTCCAGTCCTCATTTGTTTTTAAAGACAGGCCTTCTCTGTGTATGTAGTCCTAATCATCCTGGAACTCACTCTGTAGACCAGGCTGGTCTTTGCCTCCCAAGTGCTGGGATTAAAGGATCCCACTTGCCTGGGATCCTGCTGTGACTGACTGTAACTTGGAACTCAGAGTTAAATGTTCTATGCCAAGTTTCTTCTGGTCAGGGAATTTCATTACAGAAACAGAAATTAAATGGTTTCGGTCAGCTAGATGGCTCAGCACATAATACCTAAGCTGATCCCTGGGAGCCATGAAGGAAGGAGAGTCCTCTGACTTCCACATGTGTATATGGCAAGTGCTGGTCCATACTCACACATAAACATATCATACATAGAAATGGGGGGAGGGTGGCTAAGAAAAAAGAAAAAGAAATGGCAATTCCCTATAGTTCACTTAGTCTGGGTGGGGCTGAGCTCTGAGCTTGTGCCTTCTCTTCAGCATCCATGCCCTCCAGCTCACCAGCATCTCTCAAGTTTTTATGTGTATAATTCCATGTATAGGAGTGTGTGTGTGTGTGTGTGTGTGTGTGTGTGTGTGTGTGTGTGTGTGTATGTGTGTGTGTGTGTGTGTAGGCCAGAATACAATCTTGAATCCAGCATCCATCTCAGCTTTTTGGTTTGGGTTTGGGTTTTAAGTGTATATTTGTTTTTATTTCATGCAGATGTTTTGCTGGCAAGTATGTCTGTGTACCAAATTCATGCAGTACCCAGGAAGGCCAGGAGAGGGTGACAGATTCCTTGGAACTGGAGTTAATAGACTGTTATGAGCCATCATGTGGGTGCTGAGAATCAAACCTCTGGAAGAGCAACCAGTACTCTTGACTCATCTTGATTTTACCGACTTTCACTGGACTAGAGCGAATACAGGACACTATGCAGGCTGGCCCTAGTGGTTCGCCAGTGTCTGCCTCCCTAGCACTGAAATTGAAAGCTTTTCACCACCACACCTGACACCTTACATGGGTTCTGGAGCTTGAACTCAGGCCTTCCCTTTATTGAGGATGCATCACCTTTGCTTGTCTTGTGGCTTTTAAAGCCATTTCTTATAGCCTTCATTTGACAAGGGCTAGGGATAGAGATGAGCAAAGTAGTCTGTACTTGGCAGGAAACACCATCAATGAATGTCACCTAGAGGATGTGTTCATCTGAGCCCCACCCAAGTCCTTTAGAAAAGCAATCTGTTTTCTCAGACTGGAAGCTGGGTCCAGAGAAGCAAGGTCACCCAACTAGATGTTCTTTCTCTGAATACAAGCTTCCTGCCACCCCCACCTCTGTCTTGTACTGACCCCCAGAGTCCTCACCATCAAAGCATGTATCCCATCTAGGTCATTAAATTCCAGGAAACCATCCAAGTCCAACAGCTGCGACTCCCGAAACACCTCATTCTCTTCTTCGTCCTCTGTGGATGTGAAGGATGACTCCATGGAACTGTGTCTGTGCGACACAGCCCTTTAAGGTGTCAGCCCTGGACCATGGGGAGCACAGGAAAAAGACTAAGAAAGCACAGCTTGTGGACAAGGAGGGAGCTACTCACCATCCTCTGTGGCATCACTATCACCCAGCATGGAGCTGTCTAGATCCTTCTGGGGTGGTGGCAGGACTGTGCCTGGGGGATGCACCATCTTCTTCTCTACCCAGCCCCTCTGGCGCAAGAGACACCGGATCACTGGGTATCGGCCATGAATCATAAAGATCTTCTTCTGCTATAAGATGAGAGGCAGTAACTCGCTTCAGCATCAGACATATAGGAGGCAATGGTGAACCAGACAGGATGTCTGCCTTCAGGGAATTTTGATAACCCAGTAGGAGACAGCTTATAAACAAGGAAAAAAATAAACACGCATAGCTTATGTTACTGAGTACCTGTTATTCGGTAAACAGTTACATGCACCATTAAGAACAATTTGCATTTTAATTACATAGTGGAGGCACACAAAGGCTAAACAGTTTCTCCAAGATCATACAGTAGTCAAGTGACAGAGCAGAGATTTCTTCCTTTCTTTTGGTGCTGGGGACTGAGACCAGGGCCTTGTACATGCTAAGCATACATTCTAACTAGTATTCCCAGCCTCCAGAGTAATACATGGTCCAGGCAAACTGGGAGCGAGCCATGGACAAAGGCAAATGGCGATTCAGGCAGAATGAGGCAGCGTGTGCAAAGGTCTGCGCAAAGGTCCAGAGGCTAGTAAGTAGTCAGAAGGAGCTGAGCCTAGGAGAGTGAAGTCTGGAAAATGGGAGGAGAGCCACATGGACCTTAAAATTTGGCCTTGCATATTACAGACTAAGGGAGGAAGTTAACAGGGGCTTTAAAAGTTTGCATGCAACTGCATTGAGAACCCATGCCGGAGGGGGCAGGCATGGTACAGAGCAGATCCTCAGAATGCTGCCATGGTCTGACGGATTGCAATAGTCAGAATGAAGGAGGTAACATGGACACTGAGGAGGGGGTGCTAGGCCTGAGATTAACTTTGGAGGCATGGATGTTGGCTGAATTTGCTGATGGATGGAAGAGACTGGAAGAATGGTTTTATGGTTTCTGAAACAGAGATGGGGAAAATGATACCCAGAAGGAAGTTTAGGAGGCAAGTGTGAGCTGCTAACATGCTCTCTGGGTGGAAACATCCAACAGGATCTCCAGGGTTGGAGGCAGGAAAGGGGTGGTACAGAGCATGGTGTGACCTTGGACTCCCAAACTCAAGGAGAGAGGCCTGTGGAGAGGGACCCAGGAAAACCAACACCTGGGAAATCTTCAGAGGCAGAGACCAAGGAACAAGCAACAGAAACTAGTGTGGAGCCAGCCAGCCAGCCAGCCAGCCATTCAGCTAGGTATGGTGTGTGGGGCCTATCTGTGGCACCCAGTGCTGCAACAGAAAGCAATTTAAGGGTTTCAGGACTTGGCTAGGCACCAGGGTTGAAGATGAGAGTAATTTCCAGGGAAAAGGGCTGAGGGAGCTAGGGAGTACATCCCAGGTAGAGATGATTCAGCCAAGGCTATGGGCCTTAAGAGGGACTGAGGAATGGAGGTGGGGGAACACATAGATCTATGCAGATGCAGGTGTGTGTGTGTGTGTGTGTGTGTGTGTGTGTGTGTGCACGCGCGTGCCTTTTATGTATTTTTAAAATGGATATGACAAACTAGTAAGTATAGCTGCCGCAACCACCACCACTCCATCCCCTCCAACCTTGACGGCTCTCTCTACGTGGATTTTGGCGTTTCTGAGTCGGCCCATGTGGTGAGGTCCCTTGGTGAATCCTCGCCAGAGGAGTAGGGAATCTGCAGAGAGATGCAGAGCAGGAACACAGAAAGCTAGAGGTTTGGCCCAGGGACTTCTCTGACTCCAGGTACCCGCCCTCCCTTGCCCCCACCCTATATCCAGACGCCCAACCTCTAGTGCATTCCAGATTCCCCATCCCTTCCACCTTGGCGGCCTTTGCCTGCAGCCGATAGGGTGTCAGGGGTGGTGTGGGCCGCTCGGCGCCTCACCATCAGGCGGCGGCAGGGCATCAGGCAGGGGTTCATCCGGGGTCGGGAGGACCAGGGAGCGGACGGGTTCGGGGTTCACAGGGTCTAGAACACCGAGCAGAAACGGCTCGCGAGCGCTGCTTAGGTGGCGCGCAGGCAACGGGCTGTAATCCCCTCGGCCGTCGCCACAGCGCGCCACCTCGGGCCTGGCGGAGGCGGGACCAGGCCATTGCACCCTCTCAGGCGGCCGGAAGTTGGAGTTGGGTGCCCAGGGCCAGCGGGACGAGAAATTGGTGCTGAGCTCGGGTGGCTGTGGCTTCCGGAGCAAGCTGCACTCCGAGCTGCCCTCCTGGCGGTACCAGGCAGTCCCGGGCCCTAGCTGCTCCGCGTTCAGGAGAAGCGCCGCACTGAGGCCCTGCATGCGCCTCTAGCCAGGTTCGCTCCCAGAGCCCCACTGCCTGCTTCAGCCCTTGCGCCCTCTCGGCCCCACCCTCTGTTTCCGTCTCCTAGGAGACCGTTGCCAGGCACAATCAAACTCAGGTAGGGGGCTCTAGAGTTACCTTAGGGAGGTCGAATGAGGATTTTTCGGTGATCTTGATCTGGACCTTGTTATATACTCTCGGTGTGCCAGGCACCGATAATTGAAGAACCGAGCACTGAGGCTACCATCAGAGTTCCTTTTCTGTGCCTTGTCCCCCCTCCCCTAACACCACTAAGGTTTTAGGATAAGGGCATCAAGTGGTCCCTATCTCAGAGCTTACAGTGGGGAGAAAGCTAACAAAAGAAATAATAAAGTGATGGTTTAAGCGCAGGGAAAAAGCAGTGAGCTGAAATTGGGAAAGGTGTTCCTGAAGGTAAGGTCAGGGATGTCCTCTCTAGTGACCAGTTAAGCTGAAGATGTAATTGCAAAGGCAATAGGAAGCATCAAGGGAAGAGATGGAATCATTCTAGAAGTGAATGTCTAGAAATCTCAGCAACTGCTCCAAGGAGGCTAGGGACCTTTTTCTTCTTTTTTGGTTGTTTTTCAAAACAAGGTCTTTATGTAGTCTTGTCTGACCAGGAATTCAGTTTGTAGACCAGGCTGTCTGTCCTCCAACTCAGAGATCTGCCTGCCTCTACTGAGGTTAAAGGTGTGTACTACCATGCCAGGCTGGAACCTGTTGAGGGCAGATCACTCCTGAAGGGCCTGGCCAGAGATGGCAGTAAGGTCTTTGGGGAAAAATAAGAAAGCCAAGGCTGTGTACAGGATGACAAAGATGAGGGTCAGAGCACATTCTGCCTCTTCCACTAACTTGAAAAAGTAAAAATAAATCATTTTTATCAACTGAAGAAATGGAAAGATACAGAAGTTATGCTTCAGTCTAGCCAAGTCTCACCAAGGCACTATGTTCAAAAGTCACAGGAAAAAATAAACTTCAAGACTCCAAGTCAGTACAAAACTTGTCTTAAAAAAAAAAAAAAAAAATCACACAACATAGCCAATTCCAGAACAGAATTCTGACTCCAACACTCCTGAGACTGGGTCTCTTTACCCCAAGCACTTTCAACTACGAGCCTGCCACCATGTCTGTGCTGGGGCGGAATTCATGGCTTTGTGCATACTAGACAAAGGAGTCTAGCAACTGAGCTATTTGGGTATGCTTTTTCTTTGGGAGGAGGGGTTAGTTTTAGAAGCCTACTCTACCAGTGTCTATTCAAGCAGTCCAAAAAGCCAGCTATCAGTCACTAGGCAAATGTGCCTTTGGAGTGAAGGTGGGGGGAGGGGTCCCCCAGCCCCTACCCATCCAGTCAAACCCAACCACAGATCCCCATATATTGGCATTTTCCAGAAGAAAGAACTGGATGGTTGGTAGCGATTTGGTCTGTTCTCAGTTTGCAATTCTGGTTTTAGGGACTTTGGACCTTGGGAGATAATCCATGACAAAGCAAGGGTTTGGCTGGCTCACCAGAACAAGGATGTCTTTTGAGAGTTGAATGACCAGCTGCCATTTCTTCCTGATCTCCCACCTTCACCAGCAGTACCTCTAACAGTTGCCACAAAGCTAAAGAAAGCCACGTACCACAAAGGACATAACTAATTCAAGAAGGCAGGTCACAGAGGTAGTGTCATAAAGGCATGGTAGCCTGTTAAGCTGTCCCCACCCCTCCTTTCTTTAACACTTGTTCTTTTCAAAGGGCTGGTGATATAGCCTAGTGATAGGTTTGCACAGTATGCTCAAGGCCCCGGGGTTCAAACCCAACACTGGAAAATCTCCTTAAACCGAGCATATATTGTTGCCCATCCAAAAAGCTCAGCACCCTCTCACAAAAACCCCTTTTAATTTAAAAGTGTACTTCTAACATGGCCTAGAACTCACAGAAATCCTCCTGTCTCCAATTTCCAAGTGCTAGAATTACAAGTGTAAGCCACCACACCTGGCAAGGCCAAATATCTTTCCCTGATACCCTCTCCTGTAAGTGTACTTGTAGCCCCATCCCCTCTTCCAACCAGGAACAGCCCTCTCACATGCCTGTTTGCAGACAGACCTCATTTTTCCTGGAACGGAGTTTTGTCAAAGTAGTACTGGGAGTGAGTACTGACGGCCAGCACTCAAGTTAAACAGAAGGTAGAGATCAACTACTGCTCACCTAGCACCTATGTGACAGGGATAATGTTATACAGTTCATGTCTCAACACATTAGGAAAGAGTGAGGAAGGCCTGCTTACTTCAGGAGCCAGCAATATGTGACAGAACTCCCCAAGCATGTTCAATACTGAGGTACCATCCAACGCCTACTGAGTGACCGATCAGACCAAGATTCTTAGGTAGTGTGGAAAATGACTGCTGTCCCAGCACAGGCAGAAGTCTTCCTCTTGCTCACAGAATGGGAAATTTGGAGCAAGCTATTCTGGGCTGTGGAACCTGTTTTCTTACCCACAGAGTAGGATTGTGGTTTCTGGGGTTTCCTGCAAGCCAGAATGGAAGCAGGATATAGAAAGCACTGCCTCTCTGTGCAGGCAGAAAACCACCTTCACAACGATGCTGCCTGGCTGCAGTGAAAGTCTCTGAGTTGGGACCCTTGGCAGTGATCAATGACAAATTTGTCTGGTGGACTGTTCCAGACCCAAGCACCAGCCACAAGGCTCCAGGAAATAAAAACACGCATCCTTTCGCACATACACACAGAGCACAGACCTCATGCAGCCCCAAAGGGGCAGGAAGAGACTTTAATTAGGGCAAGGGGGAATTCATCAGAATCAGACAGTGAGCATGGGAGCAGAGGAGCCTGAGCAGGCAGGACTCACCTCTGCACCTCCAGCACAGGCACTGTACCCAGATGGGCAAACCTTGGGGCCTCTCAGCTGGAAGGGTGTTGAATGGACACCAGGTGGCCCCTGCGGCCAGAAGTTTGCCTGGCTCCTGCGCCCCAGCTCCTAGGTCTGCCCAGCAATCATGGATTCAGCCCTTGTTCCCAACCAGTGCAGTGGGCATCTTCAGGCAGAACTCAAGAGGCTAGTAGAGGGTCCACACCACCTCTACAAGGCCCAAGGAGGCTTATGAGTAAGACAGCAAGAAAAAAAAAAAAAAAAAAAAAAAAAAAAAAAAAAAAACCCAAAAGACCTGTAGTCTGAAACTTCCCTCTCTTCCCACCTGGGGTGGCTCGGGAAAAATAGTCGCCTTCTGGCTCCAGGCCCGCCCAGACCACAGCGACCAATAAGGTACAATCACTGGGGCCAGTCACAGCCACTGGAGGTGGAGGTTGGTTTTAAAAAAAAAAAAAAAGACAAAAAGGTTACAGTCTTCTACAAGCACAGAGTTTAGGTTTCAAGACGTTTTTTAAAAAAAGTCTGTCCCAGCCCAGGGGACTGAGCATCAGCAACTAGCTGGACCAGACACATGTGACCATGGGGCAGGTCCACTGCTGCCTTTCTGCACAGCTAGCAAGCACACCACACCCACCTCCCGAATCAAATGCCCACCCAACCCAGCTTCCTGCTGCTGCTGCACCGCTGCTCCAGGGAGTGACTCCAGGACACCTTCGCAGACGCAGAGACACAGGGGAGGCCAAGGGGGAAGGCTGCGAGATCCAGCTAGATGGTCTAAAACTGTCAAAGAGAATGACAGGCAATGAGTGGGGTTACTATATCCTGGTGAAGGGCTGCTGTCCAGGTCTCTGAGAGCTGAAACAGCCTTTGACACTTTATGAACATACTCTTTCTTTGTGAACCTCCATGTGAGTACTGGGAACAAAACCCAGGTCCTCCAACAGAGCAACATGTGCTCTTCACCACCAAATCATCTCTACAGCCCCATGAACATGCTCTTAATCTGGTCAGACTTTAGCAGTGAAGATACTGGCCTAAAACACAAAATTAGACAAAGCAGACAAAATTAAGTGCAAAGGGCTTCCCCATAGCTTGCTTAGCAACTAAAGCTGCTTTAGATACAGGCCCATATGTGAGAGGCTGGAGGGCTCAGGGAGCCTAGGAGAGAGGGACAAGGCCTGCTACTTTATGTTAATTTGGGGTGACGGTCAAACCAGAAGAGGCCTCAGAAGAGCATTCCAATCCCCATGGCAGTATATACTCATAATCTTAGCACTCAGGGAAGTGGAGGCACAAGTGTCAGAAGTTCAAGGCCATCCTCAGCCAAAGTGAATTCAGGGGCATCCTAGGCAATCTGTTCTGTTTCCCCTGCCTTCCTCCCAGAAAGATCAAAAGAGAAGGAGAAACAGGGCAGGGAAGAGACAGGCAGAAAATGGTTTCTGCCTCAGGAATCCCCATGGTGCTCAGAACAATCCTGGACACGATAAACCAGAAACTGCTCAATGACTGAGCATAGCCCAAGACTGGGCCATGTAAAGTTCCAAACTATGAATTAGTTACTAACTTTGAAGACAACAGATGCTACTACCAAATCCAAATTTGGGGGTTCATGTGAACAATTTGTTCTGGCCTGGCTATATAAGCCTGCAATCCCAGCTACTACAGAGGCTGAGGCAGGATGACTGAAAATTCGAAAACTCCTGAGACTACACAGTGAGATTTGAACTCAAAATATAAATAAAAAGCAAGGTGGAGACAGAGACCGGCTGCGGGGCTCAGGAAGAACAAGCAAAGCCCCTCAGTTCAGTTCAACTCCAAGCCCCAGAAGAAAAAGCAAAGATGCAGTAACAGGCTGCAACCCTTTTCAGAGGCAGGCGCTCCCATGTTCCACGAAGCCCACTTCAGCCACATGCACTACCTGCCTGAGACTGCATACCAGCAGGTGTTGTGGCCCTATTGTAGATGCTTAAATCAGAAACCCGCTTCACATCCCTTTCTTCCGGTTCTTAGTTGGACATTGGGTAGGCAATTTCACTTTCAGAGTCTAAGTCAATAAATATTAAATTCTAGGGGCTGGGGAAACGGCTTGGTGAATACTGCTCCCTCTGGAGGTCAGTTGCCAGCATCAATGTCAGTTAGCTCCTTTAGCTCTAACTCCAGGGGATTAGATACCCTGTACTGGAATCCATAGTCTGTCTGTCTCTCTCTCCTCACACATACACAAATAAATTAATTAAGCCAAATACCAAATTGGAACAAGCACTGTTTCCCTTTGGTCAGATGAACCTAGAGGCCTTTACGATCTGTCCTGAAACTGGCATTTCCATATTTGGAAGTTTATGTAGTGTGCACTCTGTGATCTTAATGCTCAACTCTCAGAAAGGTTAACATGTTAACATATTAACAGCTCTCTCATGTCACAGCTGAGGAAGCCAGACTTAGTTAAGCAGTTCAGAAATATGCCTGGAGGAGGCAGAGGAGCCAGGCCCACACTTGGTCTGATTTGAGTATAAACAATACTGCCTTGTGTGCTGGCCACCCACAAGATAATTAAACCCCAGGGGAAGTGGGTGTCATTTCCACTTTTAGGCTTCTGAGCTCCCATGGGTTGGGTCTGTATGCACTACTAAGAATAAACACTAACTCTACCATGGAGGGATCGGACAGCCCTGAGTGGAATGCATTAACAAACGAGATTGTTAGGAAGGCAGGGGCATGTCCTGAATCTCTAGACAAAACAATGCTACCAGCTCCACTGTGTAAACAATCCATCCTCTTCTGAGCACTGCAGGCCTTTTAGTTAGATGGCCACAAGCCATGAGTAACGGGAGACATGTTGAGGAAACCATAGTAATGAGCCTGAAAACAGACACTGAAGAAAATATTTAAGTCTGTTCGAGAAGTGGGCTGTCTTTTGGTCTGAGAAGATTCACAAGGCACGTTATCTTCCTCACTCGGGGGTTTCAACTAGGACAGTAGAGACTATGTAGAACTGGAAAATGTAGACTTCATGCCTAAATTTCCACCACTGACTTGCCTCCCAGTCTTAGAGAACTAGAAAATGCCTTGTGGCTCTCAAGGATAAAACCTTTGGCCTTGTGCCCCAAACGACCTGGCTATGCTCCGGGTCCAAGGAGACCCAGGACTATCTTGCCAGTGCCATCACATTCCAGAACCCATAGCTTCTTCCACCCCTGGCATCAAGAGGGGAGGAAGGCCCTACTCACATTCTTGAGGAACTCCTCAGCCACGATACGAGCCCGGGCGTTGACCGACAGCTTCATCTCACTGATCTCCTTGTCGATCTCCTCCATGAAGTGGATTACAAAGTCCACCAGTTTGTGTTTATACATCTGCTCCGTGTGGAAGTTGGTGATGAGAAAGCTGATGTCATACCCCTAGGGAGGGAAGCCATTGGGAAAGGAAGAGACAAGACAAAATTAGCCCCCAGGGACACTTGGTTGTCATATCTTTTCCCCACTCACTCAAAGGCTTCCTTCCAACTGGCTACCATTTTCTCCTGAGCTATATATTAACTCTCAGTCAGCAATCCAACTTGCTTGGGTGGGTGTGGGTGAGGACGGTGCTGCAGGTGGTGGTGGGGTATGGATGAGTGTACATTTGTGTTTCTGCTGGACCCAAACAACTGAACCCAATTCAAAATCCTGTGCCAGGTCAGATGTCCCCAGGGCACAGCCTTGTATTTTTTAAATAAGCCAAGGGAGTAAAGGGACCATAAATCTTATTTCAAAGACTCCAATTCAATACTAAAAAACACAGGAAAACTGTCACAAAAACCGTTGAGACTGGATGGAGCTGTTTGCTTCAGGAGGATGTGTGAGAAGAGTGAGCTCATTTACTCTGGTGACCCTGAGGTGAGAGTGAAGAACACAAAGGCTAACACTCTTGGTATGTTAGGTGATGGTGTCGGCTGCTCTTAACACGGTGGCTACCAGGTCACCTACCAGGGAGCTTATGTGCCTTTCAGTACTAAGTACAAAGGCAGACAACAGGCAATTCACTGTTGTTCACTGTGGCACAGAGACGCTGGACTTCATTGGGTAGGAAAATTTTTGGTTTGCTTTTGTTGTTCCTTCCACGCCACCCCATGTCAATATGCTTAGGCTGGCCTCTAAGTCACGATTCTTCTGCCTTCGCTTCCTCCACACTGGGAGTACAAGCATGCACAGCACACTCATGTTAGAACAGATTCTAAAATCACTGTTTTGTCTGTGACTAGGCCCAAGGATCTGAGGAAGAGGGCAGTATAGACCTACCTTCTCCTGGGCTTTTGTCTCCTACCCAGTACAAGCTGACTCAGCCCAGGCAGTAAAACCCTAACCTGGAGAAGCAGCGAGCAGTCCGTGGGCTACAATCCTACAGACCCGGGGTGTAGCAGTAACTTGCCCAGCAGTGCAAGGCTGTGGGTTCCACCCCCAATACCACAAAATTCAAAAATGTTGGGTCCACCCACAGGCAGAGTCCTAGGAATTACAAATAAACAGGTCTCACCTCCACAGGTTTCCTTCGAAGGATAAAGAAGTTCTCTGCTCGCATCATCATGAAGCGCATGAATTTATGGCATAAAATCTTCTCAATCTCATCAGCCTGGCAACAGCAAAAGAGAAAGATGGTTCTTAACTGTCCAAGCCACCCTGAGCTTGGTTTTCTGGTCCCATTGCCTCCCCAGGCCAGCAGAAACCGCCACAAAGTTTAGTAGAAACAAAGGCTGCTGATCTTTGAATTATACATATGCTGCTGACGGAAAAAAAAAAAAAGATCTCCCCAGGGCTAGTCCACCTTAGCCACTGTCACTCAGCACGAATCTCACCAGTCTTTCATCAGCTCCAATGGAGTCCACACCCATATTTCAAGCTTCCTAAACACCCTCGGGTCACTAGTGGCCTTTCTCAGCACTGGTGACACACTCCATCTGGGTATCAGAGACTTCTTCAAGAGTGTCAGCTACTTCAACTTTACTAAAACCCAACAACCCCAAAACCAACTCTTGCAATTATGTCTGCATCTGGGTAATCAGAGGCCAGCAGAACTGCCTAGCTGCCCGCTGTTTGCTTGACTTCCTTTTAACTCTGAAGCTCTCCTACAGAAGAAGTAGCTAATCTGAATTTCGTAACATTGTTTTGTTTTGACTGCTATTTTGACAGTGGTCTCCAGGGCAAATGATACTTTTTCCCCGTTTAGGATTCATAGTTTCTTTCCAATGTGGAAATAGAAGCATAACTCAAATTTAAAACAAACTTTAAATAACCACTCAAATAATACAGAGATATGTCGTAGAAATTTAGGAAACACTGCCTGAAGAACATGGAAGAAATAGAAATTCTATTATATATATATGAGTGGAACAGAACAGAAAGCTCAGAATGACACTCAAATATTTATAGTCACCTGATTTCCAACAAAAGCACCAAAGTCACACAATGGCAACAATTTCTCTAACAAATTGTTCTGATAACTGGAAATTCCAATGTGGAAGAATGATATTAGACCCTAACCTTACACTACATACAAAAACTAACTCAAGATGGATAAAAGACCTACAAGTAGGTCCTCCAACTAGAAAACTTACTAGAGAAAATACACAAAGACAATGCAATGACATGGGGCTGGAGAGATGGCTCAGTGGTTAAGAGCACTGACTGTTCTAGAGTTCCTGAGTTCAAATCCCAGCAACCACATGGTGGCTCACACCCATCTGTCATGAGATCTGATGCCCTCTTCTGGTGTGTCTGACAACTACAGTGTACTTATATATTATAAATAAATAAGTAAATACATCTTTTAAAAAATGCAATGACATTTGTCTGGGTGACTACTGTTAGACAGATCTTTAATTCTGACAGTTGTTGGCATTTTTCTTTCCTGACTCTGGATATATTACCTCACACACTGCTGTTTCTGAAAGACAAGCTAGAATTGGATGGTCTGGGTTTTATTTCTTTTTAGAATTCTGTATGTGCATATGTGTTGTACCTTCTATTTTAAATGAAGTGGCAGTTTCAGAAACTGATTCTCAAACCAGTGCTGGAACTGCTCTAAGAGCACACAGTTATCACCTGTTAGAAACCTCTGCTCCATCACCACCTATCTGACCCATTGCCTTGTCTGCTACATTTCCTTGTTTGTGATCCAGAGCAAGGCCTATGATAGGGCTGTTCTTGTTTCATTCTACTGACCCACGTTTTGTTTTGTTTTTTAGATAGGGATTCACTAAGTAGCCCAGGCTGGCCTTTGGCTTTCTCTTGTCAGCCTCTCAACTTCCAGGTGCTAGGATTACAGGTATGTACCACCTTGCTTGGCTATACCTGTTTGCTTGGGCCAACAATCCCAAGGAAATTCCTGAATCTGGCTCTCCAACCATTCCAATGGGAACCCTGTCTGTGAAGAGCACTCCTAACTTTCCCCCCATCCCCAGTGACTCACCTGTTTCACAGCAATGCTGACCCGGACAGAATTAATAGAGCCTTCAATCAGAACCTTTTCCTTCTCATTTCTGCTGATGGTAACAGGCTGTAATAGGAGTTCTTTGCTACTCCTAAAAACACAGAATCAGAGGACCAAGCTGATACCATTGACTATGTATTTCTAAAGGTACTTATGCTCTATGAACCATTTGAAAATGCCTAGAAAACCATGTATAGCAAGTAATAACACACTGTATATCATGTATCTCAAATAACAACAGTCCATCCTAACGTTACAATTGTTTGAGTAATAAACTTTAGAGACAGAGATATGGTTCAGCTGTCAAGTGTGTGCCTAGCATGACCCAAGGACCTAAGTTTAATACCCAGCAAAAAGTACCTTTATCATCTAATGTGGTAACATGGCTTATATGTCAATTATGTACACCCCAGATGTACCCCCTTTGCTTCTTTTGGTTGAGAGAAGGCCTGCTGTGTAGCTGAGGCTGGCCCTGGCTCTGTGGTTCTACTGCCTCAGCCTCCCAAATGCTGAGATTAGCAGTCTTGTATCATCTCCTTGCTGGGTGAAATCTCAAAGAGGAAGAATATTTATTTCTGAAATGAAAACCAGCCAAGAATACTTTCAAAATATGGAGTGTATGGTTGTAAAAAGATCTAAACTGTCAGACAGTATTAAAGATAAAAAGTTCAAAAAGTTTTTTTTTTTTTAAAAAAGGCTTATTTTATATATATGAGTACACTGTAGCCGTCTTCAGACACACCAGAAGAGGGCATCAGATCTCATTACGGATGGTTGTGAGCCACCATGTGGTTGCTGGGATTTGAACTCAGAGCCTCTGGATGAGCAGTCAGTGCTCTTAACTGCTAAGCCATCTCTCCAGCCCTTAAAGTCTTAATCCTTACATTAATCTCTGGGAACTAAATCCTGTGACCTTTTTGGAGCTGCAAGTGGGCTCACTAACACTACTGGACACACTTCTTCACAGCTCTGCTCTAAAAAGTCACACTGTGGGGCTAGAGAGATGGCTCAGCAGTTAAGGTATTCTGACAGTTCAAAAACATAAGATTCCTGGCCCCCTTGGGCAGGGTTTATTCTTAGGAGCTGTTCTCCTCAGCCCCACTCTGACCTTCTCCTTCCCTACCTGACTTCGACTTCTGGCTTGTTGTGTCGTTCCACGACCTGGGAGGAGAAGTTCTCCAGGCAAAGGGCGGCCTGCAGTGTGGCCCGCACGGCACTAAGGTAGGGGCGGAGTGTGGCAGTCTGCAAAGATAAAACCAAGATATAGGAAGGGTAAGATTTAGCCTCATCAAAGCAAAGCCAGTCCACCCCCCCCCACACACACACACACTGCAGCTTCTACAGAACAGGCAGCACTGAAGGCTTTGGAGCATGGCTCTCACACACACAGACTATACTCAGTCTTCAAAGTGCAGTCTAGTTAAAATCTAGAGTAGTGGTTCCCAGCAGCAGATACTTTGGCTTGGTAATTCACAATGTTTGAAGAAAAAGTTGACTGTCATGACCTGGAGATAGGGGTACTATAGATGTAAGGGGACACAGGCAAGACATGCTGCCCAATATCCTGGCATGCACAACAGAATTACACAGCATTACCGGTGCTAGGTAATGCTGATCTAGAAGAATCCAGATCCCTATCTGCTTACTACATGACAAAAGTATCAATCTATGTCCTGAACATGCTGGGAATTCAGTCAGATCACTTCTACCTGAACAGCTCAACTGGGTGAGGATCACGAGGGCTTACAGAGGGCAGAACATAAAATTAACTAGATTCTTAACAAGAATCTAACTGTCTAAAGAAATTGGCTTTGACCAGATACAAGATCAGGATGATTTTACAACGAGGAAAAGTAGAACACGGACATTCTTAGCAGAGCGGACAAGGTCAGCTATAATGACCAACAGCATTATCTCAGTAACGTTTTCTCCCCTCAAGGCTTATCACATGCCGAAGCATCGCCTACAGTCTTTCCTCCTCCTTGCTTAGGTTACAGCCCCTTAGAGCTCAGCTCAGTAGAGAAGACCTCTTCCTTCCTCAAAGTGGCCTTTTTGACTTCCCCCTCAATGCATTTATTATAGTTTATGGTATGTTCACTTTACATATGATTCCCAACAGAACATTACATATTTTGTTAAATAAAATTTTCTTCACTAGTTTGTAACTCTCATGGTCTACAGACATTAACTTTTATTCAGTTATGCAGGTTGTAACTAGCTCAGTACCTCTTTCTTATACATGGTGTCCTACAAATTTTCTGTAGGGTACATGAACAAATGAACTAACTTAAGCAGGGCTAGATTTACACAAAAGAGCATTAAGACTTCCCAAAGCGGTTACCAGTGCAAGGTTTCTGTGTGAGAACTGCTTTAAATCAGGCTGTAATGGCAGGCTGGGATAAAACCCTTGACAGTCTAGAATGCTTTCCACGGGGTTTTTCTCTCAATGCAGCAGGAAGCATTGGGACTTTCTGAGGAGGAAGTTACAGGACTACAGCTACACTGAGGCTCTCTGGAGAATGGAATGGAGAAGTGACACTCGGGGCAGAGAAGAGGCACCGTACGGCAGCGGAGACAGCCACGGCATCGCAGACACACATCACCCAGAGGAAAGAAACACAGTATAGCCTACTCAAACCAGTGGAGACAGCCACAGCATCGCAGGGACAGACACACCTCACACAGAGGAGAGAAAGGCTAAAATCCAGTGGTCATGTAGCTCAGCAGTGGGCTCTAGCTACATACTATTGAATCCTACTTATAGGTCAACCAAGAAGAGGCAAAACTGGGAAGGCAAAATTAGTTGTGTGGGGTGGCAAGTATCACCGGAAAAGTGGTAGAGTGTTCTTTATCTCCATGGTGGCTATAGGATGATTTTGTCAAAGTTCGCTGAAAGAAAACCAGGTTTTGGATGGCTAGCCTTGTACTATTTACCCTTTAGTGTCTTTAAGAAGTCGTACAATAAACTTGAATGCTTAAAACCAAAAAGCTGTCTCCTCAGCTTTTTAGACAGAAGGAAACGGCTTTCATGCTGAGGAATGAAACCAGTTAGGCCTTGGAACACAGAACAAGCTTCAGAAAAGTAAATGACTTTTGAGAAAGAGGGTCTAATCTCCATGTCTCTCCCCTGACAGTATTCACGGGAGCGCAACAAGCAGTCAAGCCTTCAGCACGCAGCTCATCAAAGCTGACCAGGGAAAGCAGTAGATAGAAAGGGAGCCTGCAGAGAACTGCACGGAACACCCACAGACACGAAACCCGAGCATCCCCTGGAAGGGAAGGACCAGCGGCTATCAACTCTTACACGCGTTAAGTTAAGTAAGGTCAACACCGTACTGCGCACCCAGGAAGGTATCCGAACGGAGACAACGACACAGAACCTTCATTGCAAGGCTTCCAGGAAGGGCCAAGAGGGTAATAAGGTGAAGTGGGCACTTGCCTCGAGGTATCCTAAGACCAAGAAGGCAGGCAGGGACAGAGTGGTGTACTTAGCGAATCTCTACCGTAGATAGAGGCCCCGCTGCATTCCTCAGCGGTCCTACCTCGGCTGCAAGCCACCACCACAGGCCTATCACTCCCGCCTCCAGCCTCCCCGAGCTTCGGGGAGAGGCCATTCCTGCTCGGGGTCCCCAAGCTGGAAGCCTCAGGGCCTGTTCTTGCCCAGAAAGCCCTCCAGCTCGCCCCTTCCTCCTTGCCTCAGTCCTCGCCCCACCCTCTGCCTCCCCATCCTCACCGTGCCCCCTCATTCCAGGGCAACCTGCGGCCACAAGACCTAGAGGAAAGCAGCATCTCCCCCAGACCCACAGTTTCTCCAGGCAAAACACAGGGACGCCCCCAGCCCCTGTTCTCTCACCATCGCGGGCGCTGTCTGGGCCGGAAAGCGGAAGTGCGGAAGTGCCCGGCCCCGCGACGCCTGCCCTTTCCAGAGGCGCAGCCGCAGTCTCCGACAGCACTTCCGGGCTGGACCATCTCCGGCAGGACCGGAGAGGAAGAGCCGAGAGATGTTCAGCTCTCTGAGGCGATTTTACGCTGGGACCGCTGGGACTTGTGGAAGACCTGCAGTGACAAAATAGCAGCCGAGGTCCCTTAGGTCTCCACACATATCCCGCCAGCGACTTTAGTGTTTGTCTCTTTCGTTGTATCCTCCCCTCCTCCGTGTGACAATAGTACAGCCCGACCTCAGGTTGGGCACCAAATTAGGACAGGCCGAACCGTAGAAGCCCGACGTTTCTTCCGGTGGTGCTCTCCTGTCCTCTCCGGGCTCCTCCCATTAGCAACCCTAGGGCTCGGCCGGGTAGCTGGTCCCTTGAGATTTGGACTCAGCCCCGCCCCAGCCCCGGGCAGCTTCTTAGCCCCGGACTCCTCAGGCCTAGCCTTCCACCTTCCGGAGATTCGTAGGTGGCCTTAGACACCCCCACCCCCACCCCTACAGGCCACTGTGGGTTGGCCGTGTCCCCGCCCTCGCGTCAACTGCAGGGGGCCCGCCCATAGCCAGTTCCGGAGCGGTTGCTCCGATCACCCTGAACTCCCCGCCCCCTCCTGCGCCCCGGGGCCTGTAGGAGGCCGCAGAGAGGAGATAGGAGAGGCGGGGGTTGTGTTAGGGGCTCCCTAGAGGACGAGGACCCTGGAGGCGGGATCTTGGGGCGACACACAGGTGGAGCCAGCCATTAAGCAGTCCCATTTCTGTGCCAGGCACTGAACTGGGCACTTGACGAGCATCACTTCTTAATCCTCAGAACATTCCAGGGAGGTAGGTACTCTCGATGCCCCCATTTTACAGATTCATACTTTTTAATGGGGAAATAGACTGAGGCATCATCTTTTGTCCTGGAAAAAAAAAAAAAAAAAACTAAAACAAAAACGGAGATTCAGGTTAGATAACATGATTAGAAGACACATAAGAAAATGGACTGGAACTTAGTTCTTTTTGCCTGACCAGCCTGTGTTCCAAACTAGCTAGGGATACAAAGAAGGCGCAAAGGTGGAATGGAATGAGACAAGAAGAGGCTGGGAGAACCCTGTAAAATAGAATGTTAGAAGTGGCCCAATGTAGGGAAACGGGACATGGGAAGACAGCACACTTGTATCTCCTCTCCCTTAACGCTGCAGATTCAAGACTACTGTGGTTCAAATTGCAACTAGAAGGCCGGCCTAATCATGCAGGTTTGTACACCTAGCTACTTGGGAGGCTAAGCAGGTGGATCATACGTTCAAGGTTGCCTGGACAACTTATTGAGAGCCTGTCTCAATAAGAACTCACAAAGGGGGGGGGGGCTGGATGTAACTCAGTTTGGAGACTTTGTACCTAGAATGAACAAGTACTGTATAAATCAGGTGTGGTACATGCCTAAAATTCCATCTCTTGGGAGGTGAAAATAAATCCTTGGCTACATAGCTAGAGACCAACCTGGGTACATACCTTTATTCCAGCACTTCTGGTGCATAGAGGCAAGCACTTTCTGGGTAGGGGGGGGGGGCTCTATGAATTTGAGACCACCCTGATCTATGTATCGAATGAGTACCAGGCCACTCAAGGCTACATAATGAGATTTTTGTCTCCCCCCAAAATGGGAGTGGGGTGGGGTCTGGAGATGTGTGAGACCCTGGTTTCATTGCTACCAAAACAAACCAAAAAAGACAATAAATTGCAGTTAGGAGTCTAGGCATGTGTGCATACTCCTTTGGAGTCTTTTTCCTTTCTTTGTCAAAAAAAAAAAAAAAAAAAAAAAAAAAACCAGGCGGTGGTGGCACACACCTTTAATCCCAGTACTGTGGACACAGAGACAGGCGGATCTCTTGAGTTCAAGGCCAGCCTGGTCTGTAGATGGAGTTCCAGGCCAGCCAGAGTTGTTACACAGAGAAACTCTGTCTCATAATTGAATAAATAAGTAAATAAATGAAAAGCAAGGAAAAAGACCCCCTGCATAGGGTTATGTGCATAATTCAGTGAGGGCTCTGTGCACAGGAGCTTTGCTAACATCCTTATCTATGAGGGCACTGAAGCCTGGGTTCTTTGGTGGGTCTCTCTCCCCATGCTACTACCCAGTGGCCTTCCCCTCTCTGATTTTACAGGGTCCCGTCTCCTGGGCCATGAGTGAGCTGAAGGACTGCCCATTGCAGTTTCATGACTTCAAGTCTGTGGACCACCTGAAAGTCTGTCCCCGGTACACGGCAGTGCTGGCCCGCTCCGAGGATGATGGCATTGGTATTGAGGAGCTGGACACTTTGCAGCTGGAGCTTGAGACCCTGCTGTCCTCTGCAAGCAGGAGACTGCGTGTACTGGAAGCTGAAACCCAGGTGATTCTCCAACAGGAACATCACTAGAGACATACTATGTCAAGTTATGGGATGGACCACTAGAGTCACTCCATCTACTGAGGCTAAAGGACAGACGGGAAGAGAGACCCATGTGGGGATTATGAATCATGACAGAATAGTTAGCTCTCAGTTCAGATACCAACAGCCAAGGATGCTGTCCAACTGTACCTCAGAAGATGGACACTGCCCGCTTGTGGTCCCTGAAGTTCCTGGGAGGTTTCTGAGATGCACCGTGATAGTCATTTGCATAGACAGGGCTCCTAAGTGGGTTGGTGTTTGAAATGAAGGTTAGCTGGGAGTCTTGTTCACCATTGCAAAAAAAAAAAAAAAAAAAAAAAAAAAACCAGCAGCAGCATATTTCCTCAGACTGCCATGCCCTGGAGCATAACCTTTTTTTTTTTTCTTTTTTTTTAATCTTCCTGCTAAATTGTTTGTAACTAGCTTAGATGGCAGAGTTGAATCAGAATGTAAAGCTAGCTACAACTAACTTCATGTGAGAAAAATCACAGAGAAGAACAGGGGACTTTGAAATATGAGTTATTTGTTTAATAACCTCAAATTCTAGCTCTCGGTTATCCACGGCGGGGAAAGAAATGTCCTGTCTCTTCTCTCCTTCTCAGGGACTATCTCTGTGTGTTTCAGATCCTCACTGACTGGCAGGATAAGAAAGGTGACAGGCGATTCCTGAAGCTCGGTCGAGACCATGAGCTTGGTGCTCCCCCCAAACATGGGAAGCCCAAGAAGCAGAAACTGGAAGGGAAGACAGGACATGGGCCAGGCCCTGGCCCAGGACGACCCAAATCCAAAAACGTTCAACCCAAGATTCAGGAATATGAATTTACTGATGACCCAATTGATGTGCCTCGGATCCCCAAGAATGATGCTCCCAACAGGTTCTGAGCCTGAGCAAGTAAAAGGGAGCTAGAGGGGGCCTAGTGACTCCTGGCAGAGTCTTAGAGGACCCAGGGCTAAGTCAGGAGGAGTACCTCACCCACTCCGGGTCTGCTTCTCCCTGTAGGTTCTGGGCCTCTGTGGAGCCCTATTGTGCCGACATCACCAGTGAGGAGGTCCGAACACTAGAGGAGCTCCTGAAGCCCCCTGAAGATGAAGCTGAACATTATAAGGTAGAAGCCCTGAGTCTTACAGTCAGTACAGGAGGGCTCAGAGGTGCCCAGGCAGCAGAGCCCGCATCACCTACTTTCTTCCCAGCCTCCGCTCTGCTCCATTACCCCTGCAGACAGTAAGGCTCAGCTTTTCTCTGTCCGCTAGCCTTTATCCAAAGAACTTTTGAACACTTTCCTTGCTTTTATACTTGAGTAATTCTTCCCCCCCTCCCCCCACTTCTCTCTTTAACTTGTAAAAGTTAAGTCCTGTTTCTTTTCTAAGACACTAGAACTTGATACGGTGCCAGGCTGACCTTGAACTTCTGGACTCAACCATTGTCCTCTCTCACCCCTTCAGGACCCCAGCCATCTGGGACCACAAACATATCATTGTACTTTTCTTAAAAGTTGTTTTGTGGTTTTGGGTTTTGTTTGTTTGTTTGTTTGTTTGCTTGCTTGTTTTTCATTTTAAAGATTTATTTATTATATACACCGTAACTGTCTTCAGACACACCAGAAGAGGCCATCAGATCTCACTACAGTTGGTTGTGAGCCACCATGTGGTTGCTGGGATTTGAACTCAGGACCTCTGGAAGAGCAGTCAGTGATCTTAACCGCTGAGCCATCTCTCCAGCCCAGGTTTTGCTTTTTTGAGACTGGATTCTATTTTTCCCCAGGCTAGCCATGAACTTTGTTAGCTAACAATTACCCTGAACTTCTGATCTCCTCCTCTGACTCCCTAGTGTTGGGATTGCAGGTAGGTGTCATCATGTCCTGATAGAGAAACCAGGGCTTTCTGCAAGCTCTCTACCAGCTGAGATATGTCCATAAAAGAAAGTAGACAAACTTGTGAGGCGGGGGATGTCACTGCAGGACAACTACCATCTCGGGTGTGCTCGTGACACAAACCTGCTTCTAGGTCTCCCCTGACCCATTTGCCACAGGATGGAGTCCAAGTGTCTCAGAGCTTGGTGACACCACAGTTCTCCTCTCCAGTTATCCTTGGCCACATCTCTCTTTCCTGCTGCATTTATCAGCTGCACCAGACATGTTCCCTCCCCCTGGCCTCACACCAGGGTCTACACACAAGCTCTCCTCAGCTTGACAGACTGCCTTACTCTTCAAGGCCCTGAGTACATGCTGCTGCCACCTGCAGTCATGCCTCTGCAGATTTTCCCGCAGAAAGTGGGAGCTGGGCCCAGTAGCTCACCCCTGTTGCACACTGGAGGCTGAGGCAAGTTTGAAGCCAGCTTGGGTTTACAAGTGTGACACCCTTTCTCCAAAAAGAGTTAAAAACATGGTCTCACTTGGTGTCTCCATGGTCCCTAGGCTGCTTTGAGTACACCAACCTGATATTGAAAACCATTTATCTGAGGCTGGAGATGTGGTTAGTAATATTGCTCAGAGGTAGAGCAAGTTTGACATGGACACGGCCCCAGATTCAGTCCTCACCAGAGGTCCTGCTATACCACCTGTGATCCCATGGAGTCTGCCGTCAGCTTGTCTGTCAAGACCATGTCTCAAAGAAGTGGAGAAAGGCAATCCATTTTGACAGTAGTAGGTTTAAACAACATAAGAAAATAACTTTTTCTTATCCCTGCCTTGGGTCCAAGTTCTCGTTAGAAGAATTACCTCTGACCAAGAGGATCCACAGATGTATCTTTTTGTGGTTGGTAATGGTGGTTGTGGGTTTTTGCTTTGCTTGGTTTTTGTTTGTCTGTCTGCCTCCTGAGTGCTGGGACTAAAGGTTATGCCACTGTGCTTGGCTAATACTTTGTATCTTGATACTGCTTATCAGCTTCTAGTGTATTTTGTTGTTGGGTTCTTGTTTATTTGAGACAAGGTAGGGTCTCATCCCAGGCTCAGATCAACCTACATCAGCCTCCACAGTGCTGAGAGGCCAGGTGTGCGCACCACACCCACTCTTTCCCTACCTGTTTCTCTTACTAGAGTGTGAGTGTAGAGATTTTATCTCATTTGCCTTTTGTGGCACCAGCCTTGGCCTTGGGCTAGGGACTTGGGCAACAAATCAGTGAGGAAAGAAACAGAATGAATGGATGCTTCCTGACAGTGTCCCACGACTGGAGAGTCTCCCACACTCTAGTCTCAGATGGCCAGTGTTTACCTCTTAGAGTTGAATGACCTCTCTGCTGCAGATTCCTCCACTAGGGAAACACTACTCCCAACGCTGGGCCCAGGAGGATCTGCTAGAGGAACAGAAGGATGGGGCTCGAGCAGCAGCTGTGGCTGACAAGAAGAAAGGCCTCATAGGACCGCTGACAGAACTGGATACAAAAGGTAAGCCTCAGCCTCCTGTCCACCCCAGGCCTGAGTCTGAGTTCCCAGAGCTTCAGGCCTCATGCTGTTCTCTCTGTCCACTTCAGATGTAGATGCCCTGCTGAAGAAATCTGAGGCCCAGCATGAACAGCCAGAAGATGGATGTCCCTTTGGTGCCCTGACACAGCGCCTGCTGCAGGCCCTAGTGGAGGTGAGCAGGCCATTTGACTGAGAACCACAAGCTAGGCATGTGGCATAAGCTTGTGATTCCCAACAGCACTGGGGAAACAGAAGCAGGAGGCTCTGAGCTCAAGTGCAACCTGGTTACATGTGACTGTCTCGAGTGCGTGTGCGCGCACGCACGCACGCGCACACACACACACACACACGGGTGCTAGCATTTTATTATTATTTTACTTTTTGAGATAAAGTCAAACTATGGAGATGTCTAGATGGCTCAGTGTTTAAGAGCACTGGCTGCTCTTTTCAGAGGTCCTGAGTTTAATTCCCAGCAAGCACTTGGTAGCGCACAACTATATCTATAGGGGGATCTGAGGTGAATGTATATGCAGCAGAGCATTCACAGTAAATTTAAAAACAAACAAAAAAAAAGTTAAACTGTGGACTTGAACTTTAGTCTTTCTCCTGCCTCAACCTCCCAAGTGCTGGGATAACAAATGTAAGCCACCACACTTGGCTTCCACAGATGCCTTTGCCAAGCATTGGTTAAGGGGATTCCACGTCTCCTCTGACTGGAGGCGTGTGCTTGTACTTCAGAAAGGGGAACTTTTTCTTAAAGACCACCAGCTAATAAGGTAGGATTCAAGCCTCACTTAGGGTTTCTATCCTTATGCCCCTGCCTGACCTTCGAAACACCCTACGTCCTCGGTTTCCTCTTTTGGCTCTAACACAATAGTTTTTCTCTCAGAGAACAGTCTTGGGTAGACTAAGGCAAAAGGAAAGGGAAGTCTGGCTTAGCCCAGCAGAGACTCCAGCTTATAAGGTTTTTCTTCCTGACCAAGGTCACTGTGGGTATTATTACTGCACCAGGCTCTCCAAAGTTGAGTAAGGAGGAGTATGCAAAAGAAGCCTCCTGGCTGTGACTGACTCTCCCCTCTGTACATCACTTTCCATGGAGAATTTGTCCCACAAGTGCCTCTGACACGGGTACCTGGGAAATGTGGTGTAGCTCAGGCTGTGGAGAAATGTGCAGTGCTGGGATATCCCCTAGGCCCCACCGTGCTCCCCACAGTGCCCGATGCCTATGGAGGCTTACTCCGCCTGAGCTAGTCTGCCACTGTTGCTCTATATCTCCCTCTTTTTACATAGATACTTCCCTCCCCCCAAAAGGAATTTCTAGAACCTGAAAAAGAACGATGAAAGCTTTGGAGGAAACTTTTCAACATGGGTGGGATGAGATGACAGACTGCTGTCTAGCCTGTGAAGATTATCTGTGTCTGTCAGGAGCAGAAAAACAGTAATGCTATAGCACTCTCCTCCTAACTTGTCTCTGGTCTTCAGGAAAATATTATTTCCCCTATGGAGGACTCTCCTATTCCTGACATGTCTGGGAAAGAGTCAGGGGCCGATGGAGCAAGCACCTCGCCCCGCAATCAGAACAAGCCTTTCAGGTGAGTGCTGTTCCTTTGCACTCTAGGCGTGCCTGTCAGCTTCGCTTTGTCTCTTCATGGGGAAACATGTCTTTGTTAGCAGAAAGGCAAGGACCCTTTGGTCAACCAAACTCCGAGGTCTCCTGTGGGAGTGCTGGTCTCATTTCTGGACACAGGCTTAGTCCAGACTTGACCACCTGAACTAAGAGATATCTCTGTCCTGGAGATAAGCTGAGTGCTCACCTGAAGGGATCACTGGCTCAGTGCCAAAGCGACATGTGAACTAACTTGGAACAGTTAGTCATTACAGAAATATGTGCCATGAAAATAGCAGAATACCAAATAGAAAAGGAGTGATCCCATATGTATTCAAAATATACTTTCGAGTTACATGGAGTTTAAAAAAATAAAATTGGGGAATATATATTGTAAAAGATTGCAACTCACAATTTGCAACATATCGCAAGGCTTGGAACATGAGGCTATAGTAGTTTCACTAGGTGAACAGAAGCACTAGGGTCCTCTTGGGGGAGGGGGCAGCTGGCCCTCGGAGTTCAGGTGCTGGCCTTGTCTACAGTGTGCCACATACCAAGTCCCTGGAGAGCCGCATCAAGGAGGAGCTGATTGCCCAGGGCCTGCTGGAGTCTGAGGACCGGCCTGCTGAGGACTCAGAGGATGAGGTCCTTGCTGAGCTGCGCAAACGGCAGGCTGAGCTGAAGGCACTCAGTGCACACAACCGCACCAAGAAGCATGACCTGCTGAGGTGAGTAAGCACCAGGCCACAGAGCATTCCTGCTCCCTAGGTTGTGTCTCAGAAGGATCCTAAGTCCAGGGGTACAGCTTGAGCACCCACAACAGACAGATGGATGGATTTGATCCCAGTTTTAGATTTATTTCATTTAATCATGTGTTTGTGGGTTTGTGTATGTGAGTGCAGGTGTCTGTGGTGGAAAGATCCCTGGAGCTGGAGTTTCAGGTGTTTGCTCTTGCCCAGTGTGGGTGCTGGGAACTGAACTCCAGTCCTCTGCAAGAATAATACACTTAACCACTGAACCATCTCCAACCCTGATTCCATTAAGTATAGGATCAGTTTGGTAACATTCAGTGTTGGGTCACATGTCATATTTTGTCTGGTTTTGTCTTTACCTTTATGGCATTATTTAATCAAAATACTACAGAGGTACCAGGAAGAGGCTTACTGGGGAAGTGCTTGCTACCAAGGCTGACCTCTTGAGTTCAGTTTTCAGCTCCCAAATAAGAGTGGCCCCTAGCACAACACAGCACATCTCTAACCTCAGTGCTTGGATGGGCACAAGTAGGTGGATCCCCAGAGCTTGCTGACTAGACAGCCTAGCTGACTAGGCCTGCCTAGGATCCCAGTGAGAGATCTGTTAAGAAAAAAAGGCAAAGGGCCAGCAAGATTGCTGAGTGAAGACCCTTGCCACCAACCCTGACCACCTGAGTTCAGTCCTTAGAATTCAGATGAAAGAGAAAGGAACCAACGCCTGCAAGTTGTCTTCTGGCCTCCATACACACACCATAGCATGTATGACTCCTAATAGACAAATGGATAGACAGACAAGTAGATTATAACAGAAATAAATGAGATAAAGCATGATAGAGATGCCTTCATATGTCTCCACACACGTACACATATAACATACACAAAATACATAGAGGAAATTAGAAATAATACAGTATGCTCTCTGCTCAGATAGATTCATTGCTAGAATTGCCGGCCACCTGTGATTTTGATTGGCTAGTCACCCCATACTTACTTGGATTTTAGAGAACCAATCACAGTGCAGTTCATTTTATGTCACCTTGCATTCAACTCTCCCTGCACTGCTGACAGGCATATAGGTGATGTGTGAAGGATGTTGGCAGGAGCTGCCCTACTGTTAGAGTTCAATCGGGGCTCCTCGTTCCTCATAGGCAGGCCTGTGGCTTAGCCTCACGGAGCCCCAAAAGAGCAGGGCTCTCGCTGTCTCTGTGATGTAACAGTAGGGCTAGAAAGAAGGAGGGGAAAAACACCATTAAGGAAGAGGCAACTGGTGGGGTTTGAGGGCATCCGAGAATAAAGAAACCGATGTGTGCTTAGTGCCCACTGTGTGCCAGAGTCTTAGGCACCTGCTTTCAATCAAAAAGCAACTCAGGCAGTAGGTGATGGTTTCTCCGTTTATCAGATGAGGGATAAAAGCCAGTGAAGTGGAGCCTTGTTGAAAGTCACACCCAGTCGAGCTGAGCTGAGATTTGAGGCAAGGCTGAGTCCCAAGGGAATTCATATTCCCTTCTAAGGGCAAGGAGAAAGCTACAGGTATAAAGGGCAGGAAGGACAGGGAGAAATGGAAGAACAGTTTGGTGCAGCTATAGAAATGAGGAGTGGGGTGAGGGAATGGCGTGGGACTCTCCGAAGGCTGGAGCTCAGCTATGGGCCCTGCTGGGCTCTCACTGCAGAGCTGTAAGCAGGGCACTTGACCCAAGGAGCAAGGAGGACTCCATACCTTCAGCTCCGCCCACCATCAGTGACACTAAGTCAGATCCATACCCAGCAGGCAGATCACCTTTGAAGATAGACCGTCTAAAAGCAAGTTGAAGCTCAGTGTGCACATCTGTAATCCTAACATTCAAAGGGCTAACGCAGGGAGAGTAGGAGCTGGGGGCCCAGCTGAAGCAGGTTTTTCCAAATCTTCTGTTTACCTGAGCTCAACGTATGCCTCAGTCTCTCCACTATTGTAACATGAAAATACTATATCTTCATTTGTGAGATTGTTGTGAGAATTAGCTATATACGCATGCATATATGTTGTTTATGGGTTGTTTTTTTTTTTTTAAAGATCTGCTATTCACTTTATGTGTGTAGGTATTTTGCCTACAAGTATATCTTTACCCCTTGTGTGTGCCTGGTGCCTGCAGAGGGCATTGGAACCTCTGGGGCTAGAGCTAGAGATGGTTGTTAGCCAGCATGTGACTGCTGGGAACCAAACCTGGGTCCTGCAGAGGAGAGGCTGTTCTTAACTGCTGAACTCTCTCTAGCTCCTGGGGATTTCTGGTGGTTGGGTCTTGTTTTTTGGGTTTTTTTGTTGTTGGTGGTGGTGGGTTTTTTTTGGGTTTTGTTGTTGTTGTTGTTGTTGTTGTTGTTTTGGTCTTTTGAAACAGTGTTTTTCTGTGTAGCCCTGGCTGTCCTAAACCTTGATCTATAGACCAGGCTGGCCTGAAACTCAAAGATCTGTTTCCCTTAGCCTCCGGAGTGATTGGATTAAAGGTGCTGACACACCTGACTTCTAGGTTTTATTTTTTAAGCTAGGAACAATGGTTCACATACGGTTTAAAACTATCTAGAAAAAAAATTTTTTAAAGAGTACTTTTAGTTTCACAACAAAATTGACAGGCAGGGAGAGATCTCTCACATGCTGCCCCACTCCAAGCAGCATTAACTTAACATTTTCAGAGCACTTAAATAATGCCCTACAGTTCCAGGTCAGAGAGGCTCAGCATCTGTATCCACATTGGCCATTATTGAAACAGGTCACGAAGTGCCAGCCCCCACTGATTATTGGGAGGCTCGGTGTGGAAAAAGGGGAGAGACAAACTCTGGAGATAGGCTAACCGTAACACATGGTCCCCACAGGTTGGCGAAGGAGGAGGTGAGCCGGCAGGAGCTACGGCAGCGAGTCCGCATGGCAGACAATGAGGTCATGGATGCCTTCCGCAAGATCATGGCTGCCCGGCAGAAGAAGCGCACCCCCACCAAGAAGGAAAAGGACCAGGCCTGGAAGACTCTGAAGGAGCGGGAAAGCATCCTGAAGCTCCTAGACGGGTAGCCTTACCACTGCTGGCCATCTCGCTGGCCTGGCAGAAGTCTACTTCCTTTGAAGCCTTGGCCAGAGGCTGCCTATCAGATGACAACAGTCTCAGGGCTGAAACCCTCTCAGGCCACTCAGCTGAGCTTTGTGCAAGCCAGTGTGCAAGGCCTTACTGCGCTTGCCTGGACCTAACATCCGCCGGATGCCCCGGATGAGCGGGCTTGTTCCTCATCCCCTTTCCCTCTTACCATCTCCACACCTCTCTCCCTCAAGGACTTCCTCCTTGAGGTTTTGTAAAGTACAAACTTAATAAAGTGACTGCTGTGTTTTGTTTTGTTTAAAAAAAAAAGTTATTAAAAAACCACCCACAAGTTTTGAATATGTTATTTTAGGGGTAGGACAGGCAGGTAAGGGTTTAGGAGGGCATGCTTGGTGCCTCTCTACTTGTGGCCACTTATCAGTGGGATTTATTTTTTAGCACTTCTGAGGATGCTTGTGGTAGGAAGGTGGGTTCCTGGTCTCCTGGGGCAGGATTCCATTCAGAACTACTGCACAGGGCCACCAAGAACCTGTTCCTTCAGGTATTTCTTCAGTGCCAGCTATCACTGGGACGTCTCTTCAGCTGTGGGTAGCAGGCATGGTCTGTCACTGAAGAGAACCTAAAGCTGGCCATGGCCTCCCAAAAGCATAACAAGCCTTGTCCCAGATGTCCCCATGTGACATCTAATCCCAAATTAGGGCTCTCGAATGCATTTGTAGCACAATCTCTAGGGTTAAGGTATCTTTATGCAGCGGTGCTCTCCTATGGCTCTCGATCCCGTTGGGGATAGAATGACCCTTTCACAGGGGTCACTCATCTGATACCTGCATATCAGATATTTGCATCATGATTTATAGCAGTAGCAAAACTACAGTTATGAAGGAGCCACAAAAATAATTTTATGGTTGGGGGGGTCTCCAGTATGTGAGGAACTGTATATATTAAAGGATCACATCATTAGATTCAGAACCACTGGTCTACTTGGATCTTGTTTTAGTAGTTTTGTTTTGACACAGAACTCTGGCTTTAAACTTGTGGCTATTCTCTTGTTTTATTCAGCCTTATATCTGCTGGGGTTATAGGCCTAAGCCATGGTGATAGCTGACCTACTCGGTTCCAACCATGCAGCCCCACAAAGTTCTACCCACAGTGGAGGCAGAACCTACCAGGATCTGGGCAGATAACAGCAAATGCAGGGTGGGTTATTAACATTGTATCATATCCTGGGTGAGAGCCAGCCAAGGAATGCACACACTGTACTGTGCTCCCTGTGGCTTCTCTCCAGGGTAGGGTTAGAGCCGGAGGGTATTGGCAATCTACCACGGGAAAGGAGAGGCAATGACCTTTGAGTGACCATAAAGCGAGATGTGGCAAAAGCCTGTAATCCCAACATGCAGACACTGAGGTCGGAAGGTTGTGGGTTCAAGGTTTGCCTGGGCTGTACAGTGAGACCCTATCTTTAAAACAAACAAAAACAGACGTAGGAGGGTGGCATCTCTCCATTGTGGGAATGTCACTGTCAAGGTAGGATGGACATGCTAATCCAGCTTGGCTAATCATAATGATTGGTCCAAAAATTGCCATGTGACTCAACCTGGGTCACTCTTCTTAAAATTGCTCTTTGGGAGTCTGGAATGGTTGCATGAGCCTACATTCTCAGCCCTTGGGATATAGAGACAAGGTCAGGAGTTCAAGGACAACTCAGCTACTTAGAATCTTCAAGGACAGCCTGAGTGAGTTGCTGGAGACCTTATCTCAAAAACATAACAGTTGGAGCTGAGCGTGATGGTGCAGTGAAGGAGAAGTACACCCAAAGCCAAGTGACCTCCCGACACAGACTACCTACTTATATCATCCTGTACAGGCTCCAGTTAGCTTAAGCTAGGTTGTTTTGGAGTTTTGTCATTTGTAAATTAAAAATGTCTGACTAATTCGTATATTTGGACAAATATAAGACGGAGGAAGGGCCTGAGAGAATGACATCAGGCTCTCTGCCTGCTTCTAGAAGCAGGACAAGTAATGACTCACTGTCCCCAGACTGTTCATATCTTCTCAGGAAAACAAAACACCCACACGTGAAACAAAGACAGTAACTCAAACAATGATGAAATTAAGTACTCAGAACTTATTAGCTAGGTAGCAGCTGCTGTTCTAACCTTGTTTGAGCATTCGGTAGGGTACCAACAGCATCCCATCCTTCACAGATGAGAAAGCAGGGGCTTAGGAAGTTACACACCTTGCTTGGTTTAAGTGGTTAAGCCAGGACACAAATCTGGCCACACGACTTGGAGGCAGTCCTTTGTTCTATAATTCAGTGGGACTCCTAGAAACGGTCTGTGTGAACTTCTTTCCCTCAGACAGGGCCAAATATGGCAGTGTTGCTTAGAATCCTCTTCCTCTGAACACTAGCTTCCACAGTCATTAGGCCTATCCATAAGTCTGGTAGGTGGCATGGGTGGAGAGTTTCCAGAACAGAGTCTTGTGAAGGAGGTAAGAGCCAAGGCCCCCAAACTGGGTAGAAGCATGAGAGGAGGAAGGCAGACACTGCAGGCAGCCTGAGAACTGACAGGCTCTGGCTCCTTCCCTCTCGGAGCGGTTGTTAGAATTTATTACGCCCCATCTACCACAGTGAGGTAAGTACTACTATGCAGGATTACAGAGGGCAGCAAGGCTCACAGAGATGTGATACCTTGCTGAGCGTCTGCAGCCTTGGTACAGGCAGCTACTCTTCCCAATACCACTCCTCCCCCAGCTCTTTTGTTGCTTCATTCTTTTTTTTTTTATTATTATTATTTTGTATTTAGAATTTTAAATCACATGTAAGTATGTGTGTGTGCACATGAGTTTAGTTCCCTCAGAGGTCAGAGGCGGGCATCAGGTCCTCTGGAGCTAAAGTTATAGGGGTCATGAGAGGGCTGACGTGGGTGCTGGGAACTGAACTCTGTGCTCTCTAGAAGAACAGCAAGTGCTCTTGACTGCTGAGACATCTCTCCAACCCAGTTTGGTTTTCTTTTAAGGCAGAGTTTCATGGATCCCAGTCTGATCTCCAGCTCACTCGTGGGATGAACATGAGCATCTGATCCCCCTGCTTCTTCCAAATGCTGGGATGTACCACAAGGCCTGGTTTATGCTGTGTGGGGGTGGGAGAGCCCAGGGCTTTGTGTATGGTGGGCAAGCACTCTACTGGGCTACATCTCCTGCCTTACCTCTGAACAGTCCTGACAGCTATGCCCCGTGTCCCTGGGGTCAAATCAGGCCTCCTTTGTGGGATTTGGATGGGTTTCCTGAGAAGAGGAGCCACTGACCAATTTTGACTTGCTTGTCCCTAGAAGGGGTACACTTGCCACCCAAGAGTGTTTTCCCAGAGTCCCAGATGCCTCTGAGTGCAGAGGAACAAGGCTGTGCAACAGTGGGTCCCCAGGCAGTCAGCTCCTTTGTTCAGTCAGCAGGTAAAGTTGCCTGCTGCCCTGGGGCTCCAAACTCAGCAGAGATAGAGAAAGACAGGCACAGATGTCCTATGGTAGGATGCACAGTCTGGGTACCACTGGCTCCATTTCCCGGCTCTGACTCCTCAGTCCCACGTCTGCTCCCTTACTCCACAGCCGCTTCCAGAGGTACGGTGACTGAGGCTCCTGGGACAGGAAGCTAATGATCAGGCAGTGGAAATGCAGGTAATAAGAGAAGGGACAGAGCTATGTGAGCAAGCAGTCAGGGCCCTGGGGCAGAGTGACTCACCTGCAACTCAGAGGGCCCAGAGGGGCTTCAGAGACAATACAGGGAGTTGCTGGGCAAAAGATGACATTCCAGACAAAGGAACAACAGGATGTAGAGGTGCGAACAGAACAGCCGGCCTGTTTAGAGAGAAGTGAGAACTTGAGCTCAACTGGAGCCCTAGGTGTGTGGAGGGGGGCGGGTAAGGTAGATGATGAAAGCTGCAAAGTAGGTTACCAGCAAGGCTGGAAGAGACTGGAGCCAGTGCAGCCTGTATCCTCCAGGCTGATGGTTTTCAAAGAAGCCCCTAGGGACTGGCGAGATGGCTGGGGTGGGGGTGGGGGTGCTAAGAACACTGGAGGCTTCCAGAGGACCCAGGTTCAATTCCTAGCACCTACATGAACACTCACAATGGGCTGTAACTCCAAGTTCCAGGGGGATTCCAGGCCCTCTTCTGACTTCGGTGGGTACTTGCATGCATGTGGTGCACTGGCATATATTCAAGCCAAATATACACAGAAAATAAAAGTAAGGGAAAGCCACTGGGGAAGGGCTATGAGGTGGACACAATGGCCATGGTGGGCGACACAGACAGAGATCCTGACCCAAATGGAGCTACTGCTTGTGTGAGAAGCATGGCTCCAGCAGGGACAAGTTGCTTCCTGTAGGATCCCTGTGCATTGTTCAAAACACAATCAGCAAAGTGTGTGCAGCCAGATGGCTCACATCTTCATGTATGGCACCCTGAAGTGAGGTCACCCTGACCACAAAGTCATGCTGGACCATTCACAGGGCACTGCCCACCTTCTGAGACATGGGCTGCACAGTTGAATTCTTCCCACTGATGATCAAGGGATAGCACAGCATACCCTGTGGCTGCTGCACCTACCAGGCAAGGGCCACTGCGCAGCAGGCTAGGTTTACAAGGTGGATAACCAGATGCTGGATGACTTCAAAGGCTGCCCCAACATGTACCAACCACACAGCCCTGCAGGTGTGGGTGCTTGAATGGAAGAGTACTGGTGGCTCTGGGGACAGCATTCAGTGCTTCATGTACTGTATGGTCACCTACACACTCAAGAGGCTTCATCTTCCCTACCATGAAAGCTATGATTCTGAGGGCCCACACAACCCCTGGGAAAATAGGTGAGGGGCACTACAGTACCCTAGATGGCAACAGGGAGCATCGAGGGAGCCAAGGGGAGGCCTGGTACAAGCAGAGCTTTCCCGACTGTCATGGTTTGAATATGCTTGGCCAAGGGAGTGGCACTGTTTAGAGGTGTGACCTTGTTAGAGTAGGTGTGTCGCTGTAGGTGTGAGCTTTAAGACCCTCATCCAAACAGCCTGGAGGTCAGCCTTCCACTAGCAGCCTTCAGATGAAGATGTAGAACTCAGCTCCTCCTGCACCATGTCTGCCTGGATGGACACTGCCATGTTCCCGCCTTGATGATAATGGACTGAGCCTCTGAACCTGTGAACCAGCCCCAATGAAATGCTGTCCTTCTAAGAGTAACCTTGGTTGTGGTATCTGTTCACAGCAGTAAAACCCTAAGACACTGACTCAATGTCTAGCTATAAAACATGTGACCAGGGAGGCGGGAGGGGGTTGGGTGGGGGAGCACCTCATAGAAGCAGGAGGAGGGGGGATGGGATAGGGGGCTTTAGAGGGGAAACTGGGAAAGGGGATAAATGTAAATAAAATATATCCAATTTAAAAAGAGGGGGAAATACTTAAAAACATATTGACAAAATGTCTCTCTTTGCAACATGAATTTTGCAAATACTC